>NC_080385.1:128041462-128262416 GCF_014773155.1 Arachis stenosperma | reverse complement strand
ATTGAGTTCTTGCAGATCTGTGAGACTGCTAAGACTAATGGAGTAGATCCTAAAGTCTACAGGCTCATGCTTTTCCCTTTTGCTGTAAGAGACAGAGCTAGAGCATGGTTGGACTCTCAACCTAAAGATAGCCTGGACTCCTGGGATAAGCTGGTCACGGCCTTCTTGGCTAAGTTCTTTCCTCCTCAAAAGTTGAGCAAGCTTAGAATGGATGTTCAGACCTTCAAACAAAAAGATAGTGAATCCCTTTATGAAGCTTGGGAAAGATACAAGCAGATGACCAAAAGATGTCCTTCCGACATGTTTTCAGAATGGACCATGATAGATATATTCTATTATAGTATATCTGAGTTCTCTAAGATGTCACTGGACCATTCTGCAGGTGGATCCATTCACCTAAAAAAAAATGCCTGCAGAGGCTCAAGAACTTATTGACATGGTTTCAAATAACCAGTTCATGTACACTTCTGAGAGGAATTCCGTGAATAATGGGACACCTCAAAGGAAGGGAGTTCTTGAAATTGATGCTCTTAATGCCATTTTGGCTCAGAACAAAATGTTGACTCAGCAAGTCAACATGATTTCTCAAAGTCTGAATAGATGGCAAAATGCATCCAACAGTACTAAAGAGGCATCTTCTGAAGAAGAAGCTTATGATCTTGAGAACCCTACAATAGAAGATGTAAATTATATGGGTGAACCTTATGGAAACACCTATAATTTATCATGGAGAAATCATCCAAATTTCTCATGGAAAGATCAACAAAAGCCTCAACAAGGCTTTAATAATGGTGGAAGAAACAGGTTTAGCAATGGCAAGCCTTTTCTATGATCTTCTCAGCAACAGACAGAGAATTCTGAGCAGAGTACCTCTAACTTAGCAAATATAGTCTCTAATCTGTCTAAGGCCACTTTAAGCTTCATGAGTGAAACAAGGTCCTCCATTAGAAATTTAGAGGCACAAGTGGGCCAGCTGAGTAAGAAAGTCACTGAAACTCCTCCTAGTACTCTCCCAAGCAATACAGAAGAGAATCCAAAGAGAGAGTGCAAGGCCATTGATATAGTCAATATGGCCGAATGCAAGGAGGAAGGGAAAGACGTGAATCCCAATGAGGAAGACCTCATGGGACGTCTCCTAACCAAGAAGGAGTTCCCTATTGAGGACCCAAGGGAATCTGAGGCTCATATAGAGACCATAGAGATTCCGTTAAACCTCCTTCTGCCATTCATGAGCTCTGAAGACTATTCATCCTCTGAAGAGGATGAAGATGTAACTGGAGAGCAAATTGCTCAATATCTAGGAGCTATCATGAAGCTGAATGCCAAGTTATTTGGTAATGAGACTCGGGAAGGTGAACCTCCTTTACTCATCAGTGAACTAGATACATGGGTTCAGCAAACCTTACCTCAAAAGAGACAAGATCCTGGCAAATTCTTAATACTCTGTACCATAGGCACCATGACCTTTGAAAAGGCTCTGTGTGACCTGGGGTCAAGCATAAATCTTATGCCACTCTTTGTAATAGAGAAGCTGGGGATCATTGAGGTACAACCTGCCATATTTTCATTACAAATGGCAGATAAGTCAGTAAGATAGGCGTATGGATTGGTAGAGGACGTGTTAGTAAAGGTTGAAGGCCTTTACACCCCTGCTGATTTCATAATCTTAGACACTAGGAAAGAGAAGGATGAATGCATCATCCTTGGAAGACCTTTCCTAGCCACAGCAGGAGCTGTAATAAATGTTAACAGAGGAGAATTAGTCCTTCAATTGAATGGGGACTACCTTGTGTTTAAGACCCAAGGGTGTTCTTCTTTAACAATGGAGAGGAAGCATGAAAAGCTTCTCTCAGTACAGAGTCAAACAAAGCCCCCACAATCAAACTCTAAGTTTGATATTGGGAGGCCACAGCCAAACACCAAGTTTGGTGTTGAATCCCCATATTCAAACTCTAAGTTTGGTGTTGGGAGTCTACAAAATTGACCTGATCACCTGTATGGCTCCATGAGAGCCCACTGTCAAGCTATTGACATTAAAGAAGCGCTTATTGGGAGGCAATCCAATTTTTATTTAACTAATTTTATTTTTATTTTATTATTCTTTAATGTTTTATTAGGTTCATGATCATGTGGAGTCACGAAAAAAAATACTAAAATTAAAAATAGAATCAAAAACAGCAGAAGAAAAATCACACCCTGGAGGAAGGACTTACTGGCGTTTAAACGCCAGTAAAGAGCATCTGGCTGGCGTTCAACGCCAGAACAGAGCATGGATCTGGCGTTGAATGCCAGAAACAAGCAGCATCCTGGCGTTTGAATGCCAGGAATATACCCTGAGGAGAGTTGGCGCTGAACGCCAGAAACAAGCATGAAACTGGCGTTCAACGCTAGAAACATGCTGCAGATGGGCGTTGAACGCCCAAAACAAGCATGAAGATGGCATTCAACGCCAGAAACAAGCATCAATCTGGCGTTGAATGCCAGGATTGCATGCAGAGGGCGTTTTACACACCTCATTGGTGCAAGGATGTTAAATCCTTGACACCTCAGGATCTGTGGACCCCACAGGATCCCTACCTACCTCAACTCACCTTCTCTCTTCTTCACCAATCACCTCAATCTCTCTTCCCCATTACCTCTTCACCACTCACATCCATCATCTCTTTGCCATCGAAACCCACCCTACATAGCCGAATACACACCTCTCTCCCTCTCCTCCATATCTTCTTCTTCTTCTATTCTTTCTTCTTTTGCTCGAGGGCGAGCAACATTCTAAGTTTGGTGTGGTAAAAGCATAGCTTTTTGCTTTTCCATAACTATTGATGGCACCTAAGGCCAGAGAAACCTCAACAAAAAAAGGAAGAAGAAAAAGGGAAGACAATTGCTTCCACCTCTGAGTCATGGGAGATGGAGAGATTCATCTCAAGGGTCCATAGCTCAGTAATAGATCATTTGATTGCACATCAAGAGAGCATGAGGAATTCCCTCATTAAGAAATCCTTGAGATACCTCAGGGGATACATTTTCCTCCACACAATTATTGGGAGCAACTAAGGATAGGAGCACCAAAATCACTAGGGATCATGCAACAAAGGCAAGCAAGAGACATAGAGGAGCTCAAAGCACCATTGGTCCTTCAAGAAGGCGCCACCATCACTGAGGTGGACTCATTCCTTGTTCTTATTTTTTTTCTGCTTTTTCAATTTTATGCTATATGTTTATGTTTGTCTTTATTACATGATCATTAGTAATGAGTAACTATGTCTTAAGGCTATGAATAATTCCATAAATCCTTCACCTCTCTTAAATGAAAAATGTTTCTAATTCAAAAGAACAAGAAGTACATGAATTTCGAAATTATCCTTGAATTTAGTTTAATTATATTGATGTGGTGACAATACTTTTTGTTTTCTAAATGAATGCTTGAACAGTGCATAATTTTGATCTTATTGTTTATGAATGTTAAAATTGTTGGCTCTTGAAAGAATGATGAACAAAGAGAATGTTATTGACAACCTGAAAAATCATGAAAATTGATTCTTGAAGCAAGAAAAAGCAGTGAAAAAGCAAAAGCTTGCGAAAAAAAAGTGGCGAAAAAAAATATAATAGAAAGAAAAAGAAAAAACAAGCAGAAAAAGCCAATAGCCCTTAAAACCAAAAGGCAAGGGTAAAAAGGATCCAAGGCTTTGAGCATCGATCGATAGGAGGGCCCAAGGAAATAAAATCCAGGCCTAAGCGGCTAAATCAAGCTATCCCTAACCATGTGCTTGTGGCATGCAGGTTGGTGCACGAAATCACAATCACACTTTTGCGATTCCGCACAACTAACCAGCAAGTGCACTAGGTCGTCCCAGTAATACCTTACGTGAGTAAGGGTCGATCCCACGGAGATTGTCGGCTTGAAGCAAGCTATGGTTATCTTGTAACTCTTAGTCAGGATATCAATAATTCTCAGGTTTAATTGTGAAAAGCAGAAGAACATGAAATAAATACTTGTTTTGCAGTAATAGAGAACATGTTGAGGTTTTGGAGATGCTCCATCTTCTGAATCTCTACTTTCCTACTGTCTTCTTCTTCATGCACACAAGGCTCCTTCCATGGCAAGCTGTATGTAGGGTTTCACCGTTGTCAATGGCTACCTCCCATCCTCTCAGTGAAAATGTTCAACGCGCTCTGTCACAGCACGACTATTCATCTGTCGGTTCTTGATTATGTCGGAATAGAATCCAGTGATTCTTTTGTGTCTGTCACTAACGCCCCACAATCAACAGTTTGAAGCTCGTCACAGTCATTCAATCCCTGAATCCTACTCAGAATACCACAGACAAGGTTTAGACCTTCCGGATTCTCTTGAATGCCGCCATCAATTCTTGCTTATACCACGAAGATTCTAGCTAAAGAATCCAAGAGATATTCACTTAATCTAAAGTAGAACAGAGGTGGTTGTCAGGCACACGTTCATAGGTGAGAATGATGATGAGTGTCACGGATCATCACATTCATCAAGTTGAGGAGCAAGTGATATCTTAGAATGGAAACAAGCGTGTTTGAATGAAAAACAGTAGTAATTGCATTAATCCATCAAGACACAGCAGAGCTCCTCACCCCCAACCATGGGGTTTAGAGACTCATGCCGTAGAGGGTACAGTATGAAATGTGTAAAGTGTCATGAGGTAAAGATACAATGTCAAAAGATCCTATTTATAGTGAACTAGTAACCTAGGATATACAGAAATGAGTAATTGACGAAAAAATCCACTTCCGGGGTCCACTTGGTGTGTGCTTGGGCTGAGCGTTGAAGCTTTCATGTGTAGAGACTTTTTCTGGAGTTAAACGCCAGCTTTTGTGCCAGTTTGGGCGTTTAACTCCAACCTTTGTGCCAGTTCCGGCGTTAAACGTTGGGAATTCTGAAGCTGATTTGGAACGCCGGTTTGGGCCATCAAATCTCGAGCAAAGTATAAACTATTATATATTGCTGGAAAGCCCTGAATGTCTACTTTCCAACGCAATTAAGAGCGCGCCAATTGGGCTTTTGTAACTCCAAAAAATCTACTTCGAGTGCAGGGAGGTCAGAATCCAACAGCATCTGCAGCCCTTTTCAGCCTCTGAATCAGATTTTTGCTCAGGTCCCTCAATTTCAGCCAGAAAATACCTGAAATCACAGAAAAATACACAAACTCATAGTGAAGTCCAGAAAAGTGAATTTTAAATAAAAACTAATAACAATATAATAAAAACTAACTAAAACATACTAAAAATATACTAAAAACAATGCCAAAAAGCGTATAAATTATCCGCTCATCACAACACCAAACTTAAATTGTTGCTTGTCCCCAAGCAACTGAAAATCAAATAGGATAAAAAGAAGAGAATATACTATAAATTCCAGAATATCAATGAAACTTAGCTCCAATTAGATGAGCGGGACTAGTAACTTTTTGCCTCTAAACAGTTTTGGCATCTCACTTTATCCTTTACAGTTTAAAATGATTGGCATCTATAGGAACTTAGAATTCAGATAGTGTTATCGATTCTCCTAGTTAAGTATGATGATTCTTGAACACAGCTACTTCATGAGTCTTGGCTGTGGCCCGAAGCACTCTGTCTTCCAGTATTACCACTGGATACATACATGCCACAGACACATAACTGGGTGAACCTTTTCAGATTGTGACTCAGCTTTGCTTGAGCCCCTAATTAGAGGTGTCCAGGGTTCTTAAGCACACTCTTTTTGCCTTGGATCACTTTTTATTAAATTTTTTTGACTGCTTTTTCTTGCTTCAAGAATCAATTTGATGATTTTTCAGATGCTCAATAACATTTCTCCTTTTCCATCATTCTTTCAAGAGCCAACAAGTTTAACATTCTTTAATCAACAAATTCAAAAGACATATGCACTGTTCAAGCATTCATTCAGAAAACAAAAAGTATTGTCACCGCATTAAACTAATTCAACTAGTTTCAAAGATGAATTCGAAATCCTGTACTTCTTGTTCTTTTGTGATTAAAGCATTTTTCATTTAAGAGAGGTGATGGATTCATAGGACATTCATAGCTTTAAGACATGAACCTTAAATTTTATTAATCATGAATTAAGAACAAGACTCAAAAATAGATATAAGATAGGACTAATAGTAATAGAAAACAAAAATTTAAATGACTCTAAAATAGACTCCTAATTATAGAGGTTATCACAGAGTTAGGACTCAACAACCTTGATTTTGAGAAGTGGATGCTCCCTCATCTTGTGGGGTATTTGACCCTTCAAGGGAGAGCTTCTGGCACTTCAGCTCTTGTAGCTCACGCCCCTGCTTCTCTTGTTCTTTCAGCAATTTGCAGAGCATGCAGTTTTGATTCTGCTGTTCTTCCTTAATTTGTTCCATAGCTTCTTGCAGCTTGGCAACAGATGCTTCTAGGCGGGTCCAGTAGTCAATTTCAGGAAGTTCAGGGAGGAACTCCTGCGCCCTCCTTTTGATAGAGTTATCTCGCATTTGTCCTTCCATTGACTTCTTGGTGATTGGATGTTCAATTGGGATGAATTCATCTACTCCCATCCTCACCCCAGCATCTTTACATAGCAAAGAGATTAAGCTTGGGTAAGCCAGTTTGGCTTCAGTGGAGCTTGTTTGCAATTGTGTAAATCTCACAAGCAATCAGATGATGAATCTCCACTTCTTTTCCCGGCATAATGCAATGAATCATCACTACTCTCTTGATAGTAACCTCAGAACGATTACTAGTGGGCAAAATAGAACGCCCAATGAAGTCTAACCAACCTCTTGCAATTGGTTTGAGATCTCCCCTCTTGAGTTGGTTTGGGACACCTTTTCAATTGGTCATCCACTTGGTTCCAGGGAGGCATATGTCCTCTAGAACTTGATCTAACCCCTTATCTACTCTCACCATCCTCCTATTAAAGGATTCAGGATCATCTTGTAGTTGAGGCAATTTGAAGACCTCTTTTATTTTGTCCAGATAGAAGTAAATAATTCTCCCTCTGACCATGGTTCTGTAGGTATGAAAAGCAGTTCCAGTCATTCTCTGCTTATCTGTCAGCCACAGATTTGAGTAGAATTCCTGAACCATGTTTCTTCCAACCTTTGTCTCAGGGTTGGTTAGAACTTCCCATCCTCTGTTTCGAATTTGCTCTTGGATATCCGGATATTCATCTTCTTTCAGATCAAATTTAACTTCCGGGATCACTGACCTTAGACCCATTATTTTATGGTAATGGTCTGCATGTTCTTTGGTTAAGAACCTCTCTTGACTCCAAAGATCCTTTGGAGCATTCTCTTTCTTGCCTCTTAAATTGGTTTGTTTTCCTTTGGGAGCCATGATCTTGATGAGCCTTAGCTTAGTGATCACGGAAAAGCACACCAAACTTAGAGGTTTGCTTATCCTCAAGCAAAAAAAAGGAAAGAGGAGAGAGAGGAGGAGAGCAAATTTGAATGGTGGGGAAAGGGGGATGGCCGAACGTGTATTTATAAGGGAGGGGGAGAGATTTCGAAAATTTTAAAGGAGATTTGAGAAGATATGGAAAGAATTTAAGAAGATAATTGAGTTTTTGAAGAAGATTTGGAAAGGATTTGAAAGAGATTTGAAGAATGATTTTAATTTTTGAAATTTGAAGGTGAATGATGAAAGCTTGTAATGTGTTCGTGCAGAAAATCATGGATGAAAACAAGAAAGTTTGAAAAAAATTTGAAGTGGAAAACAAAATCTCTGTCCCCTACCTTTCTGGCGTTAAACGCCCAGAATGGTATCCATTCTGGCGTTTAACACCCAATTGGTGGCCATTATGGGCATTTAACGCTCAGCCAGGTACCCTGGCTGGCGTTAAACGCCAGAAACCCCTTTATCACTGGGTGTTTTGCTAAACGCCCAGGATGCTGCAATTCTGGCGTTAAACGCCCAGAATGGTACCCATTCTGGCGTTTAACGCCCAAAATGGTACCTTTACTGGCGTTAAATGCCCAAAATGGCATCCATTCTAGCGTTTAATGCCCAGAGTTCCCTTTACTGGCGTTTTTTCGCCAGCAAGCTCCTTTTCTCCGCTTTTTGCACTGAATCCTTCTCTAACTCTGTGAATTCCTTCAATTTTGATGATCAACCTTGTAGAATGCTTGTCAATATGCTATTGAGTAAAATAAATAACCTGCTAATGGCTGGGTTGCCTCCCAGCAAGCGCTTCTTTACTGTCTTTAGCTGGGCCTTTACTGAGCTTCATTCAAGCCTCAGTTTTGAGCAATCTTGCTCAAAATTGCTTTCAAGATAATGTTTGATCCTCTGTCCATTAACAATGAACTTTTTATCAGAATCAATATCTTGAAGCTCTACATATCCATATGGTGACACTCCTGTAATCACATAAGGACCCCGCCACCGGGATTTCAGTTTTCCTGGGAATAGTCTGAGCCTAGAGTTGAAGAGTAGAAGTTTTTGTCCTGGCTCAAAGACTCTGGATGACAACTTCTTGTCATGCTACTTTTTTACCTTTTCCTTATAAATTTTTGCATTTTCAAAGGCACTGAGTCTGAATTCCTCTAACTCATTTAGCTGGAGCAATCTTTTTTCACCAGCTAACTTAGCATCCAGGTTTAAGAATCTGGTTACCCAATAAGCTTTATGTTCCAGTTCCACGGGCAGATGACAGGCCTTGCCATACACAAGTTGGTATGGATAGGTTCCTATAAGAGTCTTGAATGCTGTTCTGTAAGCCCACAGAGCATCATCCAAGCTCTTTGCCCAATCCTTTCTACGGGCAATTACAGTCCATTCCAGGATTCTTTTTAGCTCTCTATTAGAGACTTCAGCTTGCCCATTTGTCTGTGGATGATACGGAGTTGCTACTTTGTGGCTAATTCCATATCGGACCATAGCAGAGTACAGCTGTTTATTGTAGAAATGAGTGCCCCCATCACTGATTAGTACTTTGGGAACACCAAACCTGCTGAAGATGTGTTTCTGGAGGAATTTCAGCACGGTTTTAGTATCATTATTGGGTGTGGCAATTGCTTCTACCCATTTAGATATATAGTCTACTGCCACCAGAATATAAGTGTTTGAGTATGACAGTGGGAAGGGACCCATGAAGTCAATACCCCATACATCAAACAATTCAATCTCTAAGATCCCTTGTTGAGGCATGGCGTAACCATGAGGCAAGTTACCAGCTCTTTTGCAATTGTCACAGTTACGCACAAACTCTCGGGCATCCCTATAGGGAGTAGGCCAGTAGAAGCCGCATTGGAGAACTTTAGTGGCTGTTCGCTCACTTCCGAAATGTCCCCCATACTGTGATCCATGGCAATGCCATAGGATCCTTTGTGCTTCCTCTCTAGGTACGCATCTGCGGATCATTCCGTCTGCACATCTCTTAAAGAGATATGGCTTATCCCATAGGTAGTACTTGGCATCTGAAATTAATTTTTTTCTTTGCACCCTGCTGTACTCCTGGGGTATGAACCTCACAGCTTTATAATTTGCAATGTCTGCAAACCATGGAGCTTCCTGAATGGCAAAGAGTTGCTCATCTGAAAAGGTCTCAGAGATCTCAGTAGAAGGGAGGGATGCCCCAGCTATTGGTTCTATTCGGGACAGATGATCAGCTACTTAGTTCTCTATCCCTTTTCTGTCTCTTATTTCTATATCAAACTCTTGCAGAAGCAGCACCCACCTTATGAGCCTGGGTTTTGAATCCTGCTTTGTGAGTAAGTATTTAAAAGCAGCATGGTCAGTGTACACAATCACTTTTGACCTTACTAAATAGGATCTAAAGTTGTCAATGGCATAAACCACTGCGAGTAACTCTTTTTCTGTGGTTGTGTAATTCTTCTGTGCGTCATTTAGAACACGGCTAGCATAATAAATGACGTGAAAAAGCTTGTTATGCCTCTGTCCCAACACTACACCAATGGCATGGTCACTGGCATCACACATTAGTTCGAATGGTAATGTCCAGTCTGGTGCAGAGATGACTGGTGCTGTGACCAGCTTGGCTTTCAGGGTCTCAAACACCTGCAAACACTGTGTGTCAAATACAAATGGTGTGTCAGCAGCTAGCAGGTTGCTTAGAGATTTTGCAATTTTTGAAAAATCCTTTATAAACCTTCTGTAGAATCCTGCATGCCCCAGAAAGCTTCTGATTGCCTTAACATTGGCAGGTGGTGGTAATTTTTCAATTACCTCTACCTTTGCTTGATCCACCTCTATTCCTTTGCTTGAAATTTTGTGCCCAAGGACAATTCCTTCAGTCACCATAAAGTGACATTTCTCCCAGTTTAAGACCAGGTTAGTCTCTTGGCATCTTTTCAGGACAAGTGCTAGATGATCAAGACAGGAGCTGAATGAGTCTCCAAATACTGAGAAGTCATCCATGAAGACTTCCAGGAACTTCTCTACCATATCAGAGAAGATGGAGAGCATGCACATCTGAAAGGTTTCAAGTGCATTGCATAGACCAAAAGACATTCTTCTGTAAGCAAACATTCCAGAAGGACAGGTGAATGTTGTTTTCTCTTGATCTTGAGGGTCCACTGCAATTTGATTATAGCCTGAATAGCCATCCAAAAAGCAGTAATAATCGTGACCCGCTAGTCTTTCTAGCATTTGGTCTATGAATGGTAAAGGAAAATGATCCTTTCTGGTGGCTGTATTGAGCCTTCTGTAGTCAATACACATACGCCACCCTGTAACTGTTCTTGTAGGAACCAGTTCATTCTTTTCATTATGAACCACTGTCATGCCTCCCTTCTTGGGGACAACTTGGACAGGGCTCACCCAGGGGCTATCAGAAATAGGATAAATAATCCCAGCCTCCAGTAACTTAGTGACCTCTTTCTGCACCACCTCCTTCATGGCTGGATTTAGCCGCCTCTGTGGTTGAACCACTGGCTTGGCATTATCTTCTAATAAGATCTTGTGCATGCATCTTGCTGGGCTAATGCCCTTAAGATCACTTATGGACCACCCAAGAGCTGTCTTGTGTGTCTTTAGCACTTGAATTAGTGCTTCCTCTTCCTGTGAATTTAAAGCAGAGCTTATGATCACTGGAAAGGTGTCACCTTCTCCCAGAAATGCATACTTCAGGGATGATGGTAGTGGCTTGAGCTTGGGTTTAGGAGGCTTATCCTCTTCCTGAGGAATTTTCAGAGGTTCTTTTATTTCCTCTGGTTCCTCTAGGTCAAGCTGAACATCTTTAAAGATATCCTCTAGCTCTGATTCGAGACTCTCAGTCATATTGATCTCTTCCACTAAAGAGTCAATAATATCAGTGCTCGTGCATTCATTTGATGTGTCTGGATGCTGCATAGCTTTGACAGCATTCACTTTGAACTCATCCTCATTGACTCTCAGGGTCACTTCCCCTTTTTGTACATCAATGAGAGTTCGTCCAGTTGCCAGGAAGGGTCTTCCTAGGATGAGAGTTGCACTCTTGTGCTCCTCCATTTCCAGCACTACAAAGTCAGTTGGAAAGGCAAATGGCCCAACCTTGACAATCATGTCCTCAATTATGCCTAATGGATATTTAATGGAGCCATCAGCAAGTTGGAGACATATCCGGGTTGGTTTGACTTCTTCAGTCAACCCAAGCTTTCTGATAGTGGATGCAGGTATTAGGTTGATACTTGCTCCAAGGTCACATAGGGCTGTCTTGGTACAAGCACCTTCTAATGTGCATGCTATCATAAAGCTTCCTGGATCGTGAAGCTTCTGTGGTAAGCTTTTCAGAATGACTGCACTGCATTCTTTAGTGAGAAACACCTTTTCAGTTTCTCTCCAATCCTTCTTATGACTTAAGATCTCTTTCATGAACTTAGCATAAGAAGGTATTTGCTCAAGTGCCTCTACAAACATAATCTTTATTTTAAGAGTCCTGAGATAGTCTGCAAAGCGGGCAAATTGCTTATCCTGTTCCGCTTGGCGGAGTTTCTGAGGATAAGGCATCTTGGCTTTATATTCTTCAACCTTGGTTGCTGCAGGTTTATTCCCTACAGAGGTGGTTAGAGAAGCCTTCTTAGAGGGGTTACTATCAGCACTCTCAGGTGTCTGATTCCTCATTGGCGTTTGAGCGCCAGGAATGGGTGCAGGATGGGCATTTAACGCCAGCTTTCCACCCTTTTCTGGCGTTTGAACGCCAGTACTGGGGAAGGAATGGGCGTTTAACGCCAACTTTCCCCCCCTTTCTGGCGTTTGAACGCCAGGAGTATTCCTCTCTGGGCTCTTACTGTCCTCAGAGGGATTTTGGGCAGTGGTTTGGTTATCCTCTGTCAGTTGTTCCTTTCTTGGCTTTTTGCCACTTTGAGCAGTGTTATTTAATGTTTCCCCACTCCTTAGTTGAACTGCTTGGCATTCTTCTGTTATCTGTTTAGATAACTGCTGTTTTGTCTTATTCAACTGTGATTCTATATTCTTGTTAGCAATTTTAGTTTCTTGGAGCATCTCTTTAAAGTCTGCTAACTATTTTGTCATCAGGAGTAATTGCTGATTAAGCTCAACAATCTGTTCCTGAGGATTAGGATCAGTAGTTACTGCCATAACTTTTTCTTTTTGTAGAGGACTCACTGCTTGAGTATAGATGTTGATTTCTAGCAACAGTATCTATGAGCTCTTGAGCATTTTCAATTGTCTTCCTCATATGTATAGATCCACTAGCTGAGTGGTCTAGAGACATCTGAGCTTTTTCTGTAAGCCCATAGTAGAAGATGTCTAACTGTACCCACTCTGAAAACATTTCAGAGGGCATTTTCTTAGCATACCTCTGTACCTCTCCCAAGCATTATAAAGGGATTCATTATCCTCTTGTTTAAAGCCTTGGATGTCCAGCCTTAGTTGTGTCATCCTTTTTGGAGGGTAAAATTGATTCAGGAATTTGTCTGATAACTGTCTCCATGTTTTTATGCTTGCTGTGGGTTGGTTATTTAACCACCTCTTAGCTTGATCTTTTACAGCAAATGAAAACAGTAATAATCTGTAGACATTCTGATCCACCTCTTTATCACGTACTGTGTCAGCAATTTGTAAGAACTGTGCCAGAAACTCAGTAGGTTCTTCCTGTGGAAGACCTGAATACTGGCAATTTTGCTGCACCATGATAATGAGTTGAGGATTTAGCTCAAAGCTGCTTGCTTTAATGGGAGGTATACAGATGCTACTCCCATATGCAGCTGTAATGGGGTTAGCATATGACCCCAGAGTCCTTCTGGACTGCTCAATTTCACTTAGGTCCATGATGGAGAAAGGGAGATGATGTGGATATTATTTTATTTTTATTTTATTTTATTTTTTTAAAAAAAGTAACCGAAAATAATGAACTAAAATGAATGCAAAAATAAAATAAAAATTCGAAAACCAAAAGAGAATAAAATCAAAGCAAATTGAAAACTAATTTAATTAATTACTTAAAAAAGATTTTGGAAATAGCAATTAAGAAGATATGATTGAAAATTATTTTGAAAAAGATTTGATTTTTTTGAAATGAGGAAAGAGAAAAACAACAAAATGACACCAAACTTAAAATTTTTAGAAAATCAAACACAAATTTTCGAAAATTTAAAGGAAAACACGAAGAAGACACTAAACTTAGAATTTTTAGAGATCAAGAAAAGACTAAGAACATGCAAATTCGAAAAATTAAAAGAAAACAAAAGCATGCAATTGACACCAAACTTAAAATATGAAACTAAACTCAAATAAAAAACTCTAAACCAACAAAAATAAAATATTCCTAATCTAAGCAACAAGATAAACCATCAGTTGTCCAAACTCGAACAATCCCCGGCAATGGCGCCAAAAACTTGGTGCACGAAATCACAATCACACTTTTGCAATTCCGCACAACTAACCAGCAAGTGCACTGGGTCGTCCAAGTAATACCTTACGTGAGTAAGGGTCGATCCCACGGAGATTGTCGGCTTGAAGCAAGCTATGGTTATCTTGTAACTCTTAGTCAGGATATCAATAATTCTCAGGTTTAATTGTGAAAAGCAGAAGAACATGAAATAAATACTTGTTTTGCAGTAATGGAGAACATGTTGAGGTTTTGGAGATGCTCCATCTTCTGAATCTCTGCTTTCCTACTGTCTTCTTCTTCATGCACGCAAGGCTCCTTCCATGGCAAGCTGTATGTAGGGTTTCACCGTTGTCAATGGCTACCTCCCATCCTCTCAGTGAAAATGTTCAACGCGCTCTGTCACAGCACGGCTATTCATCTGTTGGTTCTCGATTATGTCGGAATAGAATCCAGTGATTCTTTTGCGTCTGTCACTAACGCCCCACAATCACGAGTTTGAAGCTCATAACAGTCATTCAATCCCTGAATCCTACTCAGAATACCACAGACAAGGTTTAGACCTTCTGGATTCTCTTGAATGCCGCCATAAATTCTAGCTTATACCATGAAGATTCTGGCTAAAGAATCCAAGAGATATTCACTTAATCTAAAGTAGAACGGAGGTGGTTGTCAGGCACACGTTCATAGGTGAGAATGATGATGAGTGTCACGGATCATCACATTCATCAAGTTGAGGAGCAAGTGATATCTTAGAATGGAAACAAGCGTGTTTGAATGAAAAACAGTAGTAATTGCATTAATCCATCAAGACACAGCAGAGCTCCTCACCCCCAACCATGGGGTTTAGAGACTCATGCCATAGAGGGTACAGTATGAAACGTGTAAAGTGTCATGAGGTAAAGATACAATGTCAAAAGATCCTATTTATAGTGAACTAGTAACCTAGGATATACAGAAATGAGTAATTGACAAAAAAATCCACTTCCGGGGTCCACTTGGTGTGTGCTTGGGCTGAGCGTTGAAGCTTTCATGTGTAGAGACTTTTTCTGGAGTTAAACGCCAGCTTTTGTGCCAGTTTGGGCGTTTAACTCCAACTTTTGTGCCAGTTCCGGCGTTAAACGCTGGGAATTCTGAAGCTGATTTGGAACGCCGGTTTGGGCCATCAAATCTCAAGCAAAGTATAGACTATTATATATTGCTGGAAAGCCCAGAATGTCTACTTTCCAACGTAATTCAGAGCGCGCCAATTGGGCTTCTGTAACTCCAAAAAATTCACTTTGAATGTAGGGAGGTCAGAATCCAACAGCATCTGCAGCCCTTTTCAGCCTCTGAATCAGATTTTTGCTCAAGTCCCTCAATTTCAGCCAAAAAATACCTGAAATCACAGAAAAACACACAAACTCATAGGGAAGTCCAGAAAAGTGAATTTTAAATAAAAACTAATAAAAATATAATAAAAACTAACTAAAACATACTAAAAATATACTAAAAATAATGCCAAAAAGCGTATAAATTATCCGCTCATCACAGGTCTAAGTGAAAAGCTTGAGACTGAGTGGTTAAAGTCATGATCCAAAGCAAAAAGAGTGTGCTTAAGAGCTCTGGACACCTCTAACTGGGGACTTTAGCAAAGCTGAGTCACAATCTGAAAAGGTTCACCCAGTTATGTGTCTTTGGCATTTATGTATCCAGTGGTAATACTGGAAAACGAAGTGCTTAGGGCCACGACCAAGACTCATAAAAGTAGCTATGTTCAAGAATCAACAAACTTAACTAGGAGAATCAATAACACTATCTAAAATTCTAAGTTCCTAGAGATGCTAATCATTCTAAACTTCAAGGGAGAAAGTGAGATGCCAAAACTATTCAGAAGCAAAAAGCTACAAGTCCCGCTCATCTAATTAGAATTAATATTCATTGATATTTTGGGATTTATAGTATATTCTCTTCTTTTTATCCTAATTGATTTTCAGTTGCTTGGGGACAAGCAACAATTTAAGTTTGGTGGTGTCATGAGCGGATAATTTATACACTTTTTGG
Source organism: Arachis stenosperma (assembly GCF_014773155.1). Taxonomy (NCBI): domain Eukaryota; kingdom Viridiplantae; phylum Streptophyta; class Magnoliopsida; order Fabales; family Fabaceae; genus Arachis; species Arachis stenosperma. Next base: position 128,246,584 of record NC_080385.1, on the reverse strand, counting down.
CATTATTTTTAGGTAGTTTTTAATAGGATATAGTTACTTTTAGGGATGTTTTCATTAGTTTTTATGCTAAATTCACATTTCTGGACTTTACTATGAGTTTGTGTGTTTTTCTGTGATTTCAGGTATTTTCTGGCTGAAATTGAGGGACCTGAGCAAAACTCTGATAAAAGGCTGACAAATGACTGCTGATGCTGTTAGATTCTGACCTCTCTGCACTCGAAATGGATTTTTTGGAGCTATGAAACTCCAAATGGCGCGTTCTCAATGGCGTTGGAAAGTAGCCGTCCAGAGCTTTCCAGCAAGATATAATAGTCCATACTTTATTCGTGATTAGATGACGTAAACTAGCGCTCAACGCCAGTTCCATGTTGTATTCTGGAGTCAAACACCAGAAACACGTCACGAACCAGAGTGGAACACCAAAAACACGTTACAACTTGGCATTCAACTCCAAAAGAAGCCTCTGCAGGTGTAAAGCTCAAGGTCAGCCCAAGCACACACCAAGTGGGTCCTGAAAGTGGATTTCTGCATCAATTACTTACTTCTGTAAACCCTAGTAGCTAGTCTAGTATAAATAGGATATTTTACTATTGTATTAGACGTCCTTGACCATTCGGTCTTTTGACCGATCCTGGATCCTGAATTGTATTTTTGATCCTGTGATCACATTTTGGGGGCCGGCCATTCGGCCATGCCTGAATCTTCATCACTTATGTATTTTCAACGGTGGAGTTTCTACACACCATAGATTAAGGGTGTGGAGCTCTGCTGTACCTCGAGTTTTAATGCAATTACTACTATTTTCTATTCAATTTCAATCTTATTTCTGTTCTAAGATACCATTCATACTTCAACCTGATGGATGTGATGATCCGTGACACTCATCATCATCTGTCCTTATGAACGCGTGCCTGACAACCACTTCCGTTCTACAAGTGAGAGCTAGAGTGTGTATCTCTTGGGTTCCTGACGCACGACGCATGGTTTCCCCTCGCCTGACAACTGAGCTTTCCATTCCGTGAGATCAGAGTCTTCGTGGTATAAGCTAGAATTGATGGCGGCATTCATGAGAATCCGGAAACTCTAAACCTTGTCTGTGGTATTTCGAGTAGGATTCTGGGATTGAATGACTGTGACGAGCTTCAAACTCGCGATTGTTGGGCGTGATGACAAACGCAAAAGAATCAAGGGATTCTATTCCGACATGATCGAGAACCGACAGATGATTAGCCGTGCCGTGACAGAGCATTTGGACCTTTTTCACTGAGAGGATAGGATGTAGCCATTGACAACGGTGATGCCCTACATACAGCTTGCCATGGAAAGGAGTAAGAAGGATTGGATGAAGGCAGTAGGAAAGCAGAGATTTAGAAGGAGCACAACATCTTCATACGCCTATCTGAAATTCCCATCGATGATCTATATAAGTATTTCTATCTTTATTTTCAGTTTATTTATTATTATTATTCGAAAACTCCATAACTATTTATTATCCGCCTGACTGAGATTTAGAAGATGACCATAGCTTGCTTTATACCAACAATCTCTGTGGGATCGACCCTTACTCACGTAAGGTTTATTACTTGGACGACCCAGTACACTTGCTGGTTAGTTGAACGAAGTTGTGAAATTATGTTTAGACCATGGTATTAAGCACCAAGTTTTTGGGGTCATTACTGGGGAATTAATTTCGAACAACAATTTAAGTATGAATCACAATTTCATCCACCAGTCACACACAAAACCTAACTTACATGGAATTTAGGCGATTCTAAGGCTTCAAATTTAGTATTTTTATAGCACAAAGCTCAAATTTCCAAACTCAGAACCAGTTTCCCGAACTAATAATGAGCTAGGATCAAGCAAAAAGGAAAATTAACATAGCAACAGCACCAAAACTCATTTCAATTAATCCATAAAGATTGGAACTTCAAGCAGTAAGACAATAATTTTGCATGCAGAATTGGGTATTCGATGGAATCAACTTAAAATGTCATCGGACCCAAATACGATTTTAGCAACAAAATGGTGTATCTGGCTCATGCATCAACTTGGTTACTCTCAGATTTCAACATTCTAATTGAAATACAAGAAATAAATAAGAGCATAGTTGTTGTGTTTCTGATTACCAAGCGATTGAGAAAACGGCAGGCCCAAAGAGCACTACAGTAGCGCCTTGCGAGGTCGTAGAGCCGAAGCGGTAGCGAAGCTCAGGTGGTGATGCAAGTGCACGGTGAGCGTAGTAGCCCCTCGGGCATTAGCAACTCGACGGATAGAGAGCTTGAGTCTAATGGACTTTTTATTGATGAATCTCATGACCTCTTAGCTAGAGACTAGGAGAGAAGGGATTTTCTGCGTAGATGGACCTGCCAAGCTAGGGCTTCATATCAATTCGGTACAATCTTCAGAGAAAGAAGAGGAATTTATAATCAAATGGAAATTAAATGGAACCCTAAACCCCTCAAATTTCAGAATCAAATGGAAATTAATACTTACCTAATTGATGAGCGGATAATTTGTACGCTTTTTGGCATTATTTTTAATATGTTTTTAGTATGTTTTAGTTAGTTTTTATTATATTTTTATTAGTTTTTAGTTAAAATTCACTTTTCTGGACTTTACTATGAGTTTGTGTGTTTTTCTGTGATTTCAGGTATTTTCTGGCTGAAATTGAGGGACCTGAGCAAAAATCTGATTCAGAGGCTGAAAAGGACTACAGATGCTGTTGGATTCTGACCTCCCTGCACTCGAAGTGGATTTGCTGGAGCTACAAAAGCCCAATTGGCGCGCTCTCAACGGCGTTGGAAAGTAGACATCCTGGGCTTTCCAGCAATATATGATAGTCCATACTTTGTCCAAGATTTGATGGCCCAAACTGGCGTTTCAAATCAGCTCAAAACTGCCCGGCGTTTAACGCCGGAACTGGCACAAGAATGGGAGTTAAACGCCCAAACTGGCATAAAAGCTGGCGTTTAACTCCAAGAAAAGTCTCTACATGAAAATGCTTCAATGCTCAGCCCAAGCACACACCAAGTGGGCCCGGAAGTGGATTTTTATGTCATTTACTCATCTTTGTAAACCTTAGGCTACTAGTTCTTTATAAATAAGACCTTTTACTATTGTATTCTCATCTGGGTAGCTATCTTTGAGTAGTCTTATGCTATCTTAGATCATTGGGAGGCTGGCCTCACGGCCATGCCTAGACCTTATTCTTATGTATTTTCAACGGTGGAGTTTCTACACACCATAGATTAAGGTGTGGAGCTCTGCTGTACCTTGAGTATTAATGCAATTACTATTGTTCTTCTATTCAATTCAGCTTGTTCTTATTCCAAGATATTCATTCGCACTCAAGAACTTGATGAATGTGATGATTATGTGACGCTCATCATCATTCTCACTTATGAACGCGTGCCTGACAACCACTCCCGTTCTACAAGCAAACAAGGCTTGAATGTTTATCTCTTGGATTCCTTAATCGGAATCTTCATGGTATAAGCTAGAATTGATGGCGGCATTCAAGAGAATCTGGAAGGTCTAAACCTTGTCTGTGGTATTCTGAGTAGGATTCAATGATTGAATGACTGTGACGAGCTTCAAACTCCTGAAGGCTGGGCGTTAGTGACAGACGCAAAAGAATCAATGGATTCTATTCCAACCTGATTGAGAACCGACAGATGATTAGCCGTGCCGTGACAGGGTGCGTTGAACATTTTCACACTGACAACGGTGATGCCCAACATACAGCTTGCCATGGAAAGGAGTAAGAAGGATTGGATGAAGACAGTAGGAAAGCAGAGAGACAGAAGGGACAAAGCATCTCCATTCGCTTATCTGAAATTCTCACCAATGAATTACATAAGTATCTCTATCTTTATGCTTTATTCATATATCATCCATAACCATTTGAGTTTGCCTGACTAAGATTTACAAGGTGACCATAGCTTGCTTCATACCAACAATCTCCGTGGGATCGACCCTTACTCGCGTAAGGTTTATTACTTGGACGACCCAGTGCACTTGCTGGTTAGTTGTGCAAAGTTGTGAAATTATGTTTATACCATGGTATTGAGCACCAAGTTTTTGGATTCATTACCTGGGATTATTTGAGTTGTGAAAAGTAGAGATCACAATTTCGTGCACTACTAATCGATGACATAAGCACAGAGAGAACAACAAGAAGTGCAGAGATCGACGATGGTATACGCGGCGCGCGATGATCAGTGCAGCAGGGTTCACGATGGTGTGAGCTTCATGATCATCACGATGGTGTGGCGCTGAGTGGTGAGTGGGGACTGGGGTGTGATGATCTTCGCGACAGTGAGGCTTCACGATCTTCGCGCAGTGTAGCAGGCGGGGTTCCTTCGTGTGGTGTAGGAGGGAGGGTTTTCTTCACGATCTTCATGGTGGTGAGGGTTTTCTTCTCTACTCAAAGGGTGACTTCTCAGCTTTGGAGGGAATGAAAATTTTCACTAAGTGTTTACAGGGTATGTGTGCGAAACACCGGGAAAAAGTTAAGAGGAGGGAAAAAATTTACTAAGTGTCAAATTTTTTGCTTTAGACACATTAGGCATCACTTTTAAAACGCTCCTAAAACTTAATAAATAAGCTACTCTCTAAAATCGTCCCCTTTTATACGAAAAGTGAACCTATAGATATCAACCTACGGCTACGTTTTATAAGTGATTTCTAAAATACCTAAGGCTACACTTTTTAAATGATGCCACAATTGTGTATCCTTTTCTCATATAAAAAGGCAACACAGAGAAAAGCGTAACCTATTCATATAGGCTACGCTTTTAAAATGTAGCTTAAAAAAAGTGTGGCTGAATGGGTATTTTTCTTATAGTGAACCCTGTTTATGGTTTAAGTTCTTTATTTATTTATTTTATTCTAAGCTTGAATATCCGTATTTGATGTGAAGTTCTAGGATTGCCTTCGGCGTCCCGGAGCCTTACATCTTACATATTGGGGACTGTTACCATACTGAGAACCTCCAGTTCTCAAACCATATGTTGTTGTTGATTTTCAGATGCAGGTCGTAATTAACCACGGTGAAATTGCGGACATGGTGACAGAGCGGAGTATGGTTTCTTCCTAGTTTATTTCTGTTTAATTTTGTTGTAGTACTTCCTCTCACCTTTTTTGTTTTAGACTTTATGGCCTTAGAGGCTTACTTGAAAAATAAGTTGTATAAGCTGTTTTAACCCAAAACTCTGTATTTTTCTTTTGTAACTAGTCGGCCTGAACTCCGCGGGTTATGACTAGAGTTCTTTTGTTTATTACACTTATGCATATCTATCATGACTATTACTATATTAAGTCTCATGTTGTACTCTGTGCCTTTACGCTTTTAGTTATCGTGTGTGGATGCCTCGTGCTTGTAAATCCGTTTTATGCGATTTTAAACTTTATTCCTTCATCGAGCTCCTAGTATTATTATCTCATTCTATATTTATTGATGTATGAGCTTTAGAACTGTCATAATGTCTTGTTATCCTTCGCTTTACGACTAGAGGTAAGGCTTAGGTTAACGGGGTGTTACATTTAGAGGTATCAGAGCAATTCGTCCTCGTAAGCTTGAAGGATGGACCGATTGTGCTTCGTTGCACACTCTGGGTCATTTTTCTTTCGTGCTATTTAGGATATCTGTTTGATATGCATAGCATGCTTGTTTGTGATTGCCTTTGGGGACAATTGAAGCACTAAGCTTGAAATATTAAGACTGGTCACCTTGATATTGATTGTTTGGTGTGAAAATGAAACCTGAATGACAACTCATGGACGAGGTCAATCACGTTAACGGAGAGGTAGTGGGGATGGCTAACCTAGCCTATGCGTTACGAGCTCAGCATGTTCCAAAAAAGTGTGTTTATGGATTTTTCAGAATGTCAGTTGATTGGGGATGCTTAGCACTGGTGGCAGCAGAAGTACCGACAGATGCTTTTGCGATTTTAATTATGATTTTCAATTTTGAATTGGTATGGTCTTGAATCATGTTGAAAAAATTTTAAAGCTTAGAATAATTTTGAAAATTTGATTTGAAACTGTTGGTTTAAATGATTTAGTTTTGAAAGTAAGTCAAAATTTTTTATTTAATGATATGATTTCGAAGGAAAGTGAATTCTATGGTTTTGCTAAATTGTGATTTTGGTTTCAAGTTTAATTTAACAAAAAGGATTCAAATTGAAAAGTTTTGATTTAAGAATAAATAAATTTTAGAGACTTTTGAAAAGGTTTTTATGTTGAAAGGATTTAGATTGAGCTTGTTTTGAAAACTTTGCAAAATGTTACAAAAGCAGTATTTGGTTTTAAGGAAAAATTTTCGGACTCTTTAGTGACAAATAATAGAGTGATGCAGCGGAAGGTAAAAGGGAACATCGACACGGTAGAACGCTTTGATGGGGACATATCGAGTGATTCGAATTTTCAAGGGCAAAAATTTTATTAGGAGGGGAGAATGTAAGAACCGGCTTAATCGCTTTAGTAAAAATAATAATTTTTAAGTGCTCGGAGTAAATTCAAAATTTAGAAGTTTTAATTTGAAAATTTAAAGGTGAAATTTGATTTCAATGAATTTTTTTGAGTTGGAAAAATGTATTCTTTTCGAAAAGTTTTTGTAAAAAAAATGTGTACTAGTGCTTAAGCCGGTAGTACCGGCTCTAATCTGTCCAGTACAGTGTATTTTAGAAAATAAGATTTTGAAAATTGATTTATGGTTTTGAAAGGACAAAAAATAATTTAGAATTGAAAACCAGACACTAATCTTAAAGGTTTTGGCCCAAAGTGGGCCAAACAGACCAAAAACACTTAGCAGGTTAGACCAAGCCCAAGTGGGCCCAATTCCAACATATATATGCCCTAACTAATGAGCTTTGAGCTCATTTTCCATCACAAGAGAGAGAGAGAGAGAGAGAGAGAGAGAGAGAGAGAGCGAAAGAGAGGTGCGGTTTGAGAGAAGAGAGGAGAAGAGGTGATGTTACTATTTATCATCACCTTCCGGGAGCCATAACTTGAGCTATGGATCTCCGATTGACGAGCCATTTGTAGCCACGTGAAGCTCTCATCGAGCTCTTCATTTCTATCTAAAAAGATCTGGTAAAAACACAAATCTCAAGCTCCAATTTCCAGCCCTAGAGTTTCTTCATTTTTAGGTTTGATTTTTGAGTAGATTTTGTGATTTTATTTGTTTATGGGTGATCTAGCATTGGAGTATTATTGGATTTTACCCCTAATCTTGTTGGGTAAGATAAGATTTTACTAAACCCTTGTGTTTAGTTATTTTTGTGAACCCTAAGCTTGATATGTGTATGGCTTGATAGTTGGTGAGTATTGGAGGTGGTGTTGGTGCTTGAGGCTTGTTGATCTTGTTGGAATCAAGCTTTTGGTGTTTTGTGCATATTGGGAATCGGTCAAGGTATGGTTTCGGTTTCCTTTATGTAATATATAAAGTTTCGTGAACCTTAGGAAGTTGACCTTAAGATAGGATTGAATGTTTTGGGTGTATGTTTAATTGTATGTGATTTTGATGTTTGAAGATAAATTGTATGAGGGTGATGATGATATGGAGTTTTGGGATGAGGAATACATGAATTTCATTATGATTGTTGATATTTAATGATTATGAAGGTTGATGATGAATGTGTGATTTAGTGTTGTTGATGAAGGTTTGTTGATATGGTTGATGATTGATGATGAATATTGATGTTGTTAGTAATTGAAGGTGAGTGTTGAGATTGTTGATAAATGATGTGGATTATGAAGTTAGGATGATGATAAATGGTTGCTTGGATTGATGAGTGTTGAAGGAATTGAAAGATTGAGATATTAAATGTTGGATGTGGTATAGTTGAATAATGATGGAATTTATAAGTTTTGATGTGAATATTAGGTTGAAATTAGCGTTAGTTAAGGTGGGTATTAAATGGTTTGGATGATTGAATAGTTGATATGGTTGAGAAATGTTTGTTATGGATTCATGAGTGAATTTGGTATTGTGTTGAGTAGGCTCTGATTTGGTTTTAAGTTGAGAGTTGTGGTAAATTGAATTTTCAATGTTTTGGTAAAAATGGATTTTTAGTGAACTTTGACGGATCATAACTTGAGCCTCAAAGTTTAAAATTGCATGAAACTTATTTTAAATTAAAACTGGCTTTGAGAGTTTTAAATTGATATAATGCTTGTAGAGAATGGATTTTCGTAAGGGAAGTTATGATCATTCAAAGTTTAGTGTTGAAATATGAATTTTGTGAATGCTACAGAATTTGTGATTTCTGGTTTGTGTGCGCACGCACAGCTTTGTGCACATGCACATCCTGTATATTTTTGAAAATGTGCGGATGCACAACCTTGTGTGCATGCACACACAGGGGAAGGCTTGCTGATGAGAGCGTTAGCACACCCTATGCACACACACAACCAACGAAGTTTTGCAAGCTGTGCGCACACACACGTTAGAAGGTGCACCCTGTTGAGGGCATTCAAACGCCTTGTGCAGATGAACAGAGTTGAAAATTTTACTCCCTGTGCGTACGCACACCTCTATGCGTACGCCCACATCTTGAAATCCTCCTGGGCGTGCGCACGCACACCCCTGAGTGTCTACACACTGCCATGTTTTTTAATAAAAATCATGCTTTTAACTGTTTTACCTTCCCGGCAAGCTTGCAAACTTTCATAACACTTGTTTAAAACTTTTTGCCAGTTTTAAGGTCTTTAATCAAGGGAGAAAATAATAAAGGAATAAATAGGGGTAGTGTTTGTTATGAGTTTAGAAGACGGAGACTTAGGTTTCTGAAGTTGTGGGTGAACTAGCGAAGTGTTGTATTGGTAATGGCTTGAGAACTTGTGAATGGATGGTGTTCATACCCTGACCGAGCTCTCCTAAACTCGGCCACCCCACCAAAGGTCCGACCTCGTCCTAAAGGCCCACGCCTGAGGTCGGACCTCGGACCAATAGAGGGAAAAGGCCCATCAAGAGGAGCGAAGCCCAAAACCTAAAGGCCGAAAAGGCCTAGGAAAGGCGGTTCCACAGAGATAAAGATAAAACTCCCAAAAAGATAAGATAAGATAAGAATATCTTATCCAGGGATGATCACAGCCAACTACTATAAATACACTGGAGCACCCAGGTATAACTCATACTCTAATTCTACTTGATATCTGCTTGGACCCATGCTAACTTAAGCATCGGAGTGTCATTGCAGGTACAACCCCCCGCCGTTCAGCACACCAAGCTCGGGTCACAGACCCCCACCTCGGGCCTTGCCAGACGACCGAGCTGCACGTTTCAGGTAACCCTCGGAACATTGGCGCCGTTGCCGGGGACCCTGGAAGTCATCCATGGCGGACGACCCTCCCAACAATAACCACGCTACATCAGAACAAGAAGAGGAAGTTGACACCGGAGAACGGCCGGACAGCCCTCTATCACCACGCACTCCAGGGGGAAACAAAAAGAATCGCCCAAAGACATCACTCCTAGACAAAGATCCACAAAATCCCGAAAAAGAAAAGGGTTCGGAGATTCTGGAAACAGTTCGGGCACAACAAGACCGGCTGAAACAACTCGAAGAGGACATAAAAAAGCAGAAGGAAACTGAACAAGATCTGAGAAGGGAGGCTCGCAAGCGCAGAGAATTAGAAGAAAAACTACGAAAGATAGAAGCCAACCTGAAGAATCGGACGGAACGCGACACCACCCCCGAAGGCAATCATGACCCCTTTACGCAAGAGATCATGAAAGAAAAGGTACCGCGAAACTTCAAACCACCCGATATGGACCTCTACGACGGCACCACCGATCCAAGTCACCACCTCAGCAACTTCAGGAGCAGAATGTACCTAGTCGACGCCTCCGACGCGATTCGATGCAAAGCCTTCCCTACCACTCTCACCAAGTCGGCCATGAAGTGGTTCGACAACCTACCACCAGGATCAATCTCCAGCTTTGAGGACCTAACCAAAAAATTCCTAACAAGGTTCTCTATTCAAAAGGACAAGGCAAAACACGCCCCCAGCCTACTCGGGATCAAGCAAGGCAACCAAGAAACTCTCCGAGAATACATGGAGCGATTCAACAAAGCCTGCCTGGACATACAACACCTGCCCACTGAAGCAGCCATCATGGGACTAGCAAACGGCCTAAAAGAAGGACCGTTCAGCCAATCCCTATCCAAACGGTACCCGACCTCCTTATACGAGGTGCAAGAGCGGGCAGGAAAATATATCAACATGGAGGAAACCTCCCAGCTAAGAGACTCTTCCAGGAAAGAGTCAACCCACTCATTCCGAGATCGAGATCGGGAACAGAAAAAGAAAGAAGAATCCAGCTCGGACAAGCCGCGGAAGTACCACAGCTACACTCCACTCCGAGTCTCCCTGGTAGACGTCTACAGAGAAGTATGCCACACCGAGAAGATCCCACCACCCAGACCTCTGAAGCACAAAAGAGCAGGAAGAGATCGGTCCGAGTACTGTGAATATCACAGACTCTACGGTCATTCTACTAACGACTGCCACGACCTAAAGAATGTTATAGAAAAGCTAGTCAGAGAGGGAAAACTCGACAGATACATAGCTGAGAAAGGAGAAGAAACCAGGAAGAGAAGGCGGGGAGATAACGAAGATCGGGCCGAACAAACACGAACCCCAGAAAGGCACGTACACATGATAAACGGAGGTTTCGCAGGCGGAGGGACATCCAGATCCTCACGAAAGAGACACCTCAAAGAGGTCTACCACGTCCGAGAAGACGGCCCCTTACCCGAGTTACCTACTATCTCCTTTACCCGAGAAGACGCTCTTGGAATAATACCCGGACACGACGATCCTATGGTGATCACCATCATCCTAGCAAACGCCAACCTACACCGAACCTTGATCGACCAAGGAAGTTCGGCAGATATCCTATTCAAAACAGCCTTCGACAAGCTCGGACTTGAAGAAAAAGAGCTAAAAGCCTATCCCACCGACCTGTTTGGACTAGGAGATACCCCGATCCGTCCCTTGGGATACATCTCGTTACACACTACCTTTGGAAAGGGCGAACAAACCAAAACATTAAATATCGACTACATTGTAGTCGACGTCACTTCGGCATACAACGCCCTCATCGGACGACCAACCTTAAACAGACTAGCAGCTATAGTCTCGACCCCACACCTCTGTATGAAGTTCCCTACCGCAAAGGGGATCGCTACCCTAAAAGGCGACCAAAAACTAGCACGACGATGCTACAACGAAAGTCTAAGCCCAAAAGGGAAAGAGGTCAACACAATAGAGCTCGGGCGAGTCCAGGCCCGAGAAGATCTTCGGCCACAACCAGAAGGAGAAACCGAAAAGATCCAAATCGGGAACACACCCGAGAAAGTAACAAACGTAGGGGCAAACCTCGAAGCAGGCCTAAAGGAGGAACTCACAACCCTCTTAAGGGAGAACTCCGACCTCTTCGCCTGGAAAGCCTCCGATATGCCAGGCATAAGCCCCGACCTAATGTGCCATAAGCTATCAGTATACCCGGGATCCCGACCTGTCCAACAAAGACGCAGGAAGCTCGGGCCCGAACGCATGCAAGCAATAGAAGAACAAGTACAAGCACTACTAGATGCAGGGTTCATTAGGGAAGTAAAATACCCCCTATGGCTCGCAAATGTGGTCCTAGTAAAGAAGCCCAATGGAAAATGGAGGATGTGCGTCGACTACACAGATCTCAACAAAGCCTGCCCCAAAGATCCATATCCACTACCAAACATCGACGCCTTAGTCGATGCAGCTTCGGGCTACAGATACCTCTCCTTCATGGATGCATACTCGGGATACAATCAAATCCCGATGTATGGACCCGACCAAGAAAAAACCTCGTTCATAACCCCAAAGGCAAACTACTGCTACGTAGTAATGCCCTTCGGGCTGAAGAACGCAGGGGCAACCTACCAGAGGCTAATGAACAAAGTATTCTCAGAACACATCGGGCTACAGCTAGAGGTGTACGTCGACGACATGCTGGTAAAGACACAAGAAGACAAAAACTTGGTGGCCGACCTCAGCAGTATCTTCGACACCCTCAGGAAACACAACATGAGGCTTAACCCGACAAAGTGCACCTTCGCCGCAGAAGCCGGAAAGTTCTTAGGCTTCATGCTGACTCAAAGGGGCATCGAAGCGAACCCGGACAAATGCCAAGCGATACTCAACATGAAAAGCCCGACGTGTGTCAAAGAAGTCCAGCAACTAAATGGAAGGCTAGCCGCCCTGTCAAGATTCTTGGCAGGATCAGCGATAAAATCACTACCTCTCTACTCACTCCTAAAGAAAGGGAAACCCTTCTCATGGACCCCGGAGTGCGAAAAGGCCTTCCAAGAATTCAAAGAATTCCTCGGGCAGCCACCAATCCTAACCCGACCTCTAAAAGGGGAAGAGCTCGTGCTATACCTCTCGGTCGGACATCGGGCAGTCGCCTCGGCGCTAATACGAGAAAATGAACAGGGGCAACACCCCATATACTTCGTAAGCAAAGCGCTACAAGGGGCCGAATTAAACTATCAGAAAATAGAGAAATTCGCCTATACACTAGTATTCACAGCTCGAAGACTCCGCCCCTACTTTCAAGCCCACACCATCAAAGTCCGGACAAACCAACCCATGAGACACATCCTACAGAAGACAGACATGGCAGGACGAATCCTACGATGGGCGGTGGAACTGTCCGAGTTCGACCTCCACTATGAAGCCCGGACTGCTGTAAGATCTCAATATCTAGCCGACTTCGTCGCGGAATACACTGAGACCCCAGGAACCCCACTCTCATGGAATCTGTATGTCGACGGGTCCTCAAACAAAACAGGAAGCGGAGCCGGTGTTATACTCGAAAGCGATCAAGGAACACGGATAGAGCTATCCCTAAAATTCGAGTTCCAGGCCTCAAACAACCAAGCTGAATACGAGGCCCTACTAGCAGGACTAAAGCTAGCCGAAGAGGTCGGAGCCAAGAGAATCACGATCTTCAGTGACTCCCAGGTCGTTACCTCACAAGTAAATGGAAGCTACCAGGCCAAAGACCCTACTATGAAAAAATACCTGGACCAAACACAGGCGCAATTACGACACTTCCCGGAAATACAAATCCAGCACATACCACGGGAGCAAAATGCTAGGGCAGACGCCCTCTCAAAACTTGCTAGCACCAAGCCCGGAGGGAACAACAGAAGTCTCCTCCAAGAAACTCTACAATCTCCGTCCGTGTTAAGGGAAGAAGAAATACTAAACATATCCGACCAACAACAAGGATGGATGACCCCCATACTCAGCTACCTGAAGTCGGGAACTCTCCCCGCCGAAAGAAGAGAAGCTAAAAGGCTTACAAAGGATGCCCAGAATTATACACTAATCCACGACGTATTATACAGAAGAGGATTCTCAAACCCCCTCCTGAGGTGCGTCCCGACCTCAGAAACAAAGAGCGTCCTCGAAGAAGTCCACGAAGGCATGTGTGGGAACCATCTCGGAGCTCGGGCCCTATCCAAGAAAATAGTCAGAGCCGGACTCTACTGGCCGACCTTGCAAAGAGACGCAGCGGAGTTTGTGAAAATATGCCCCCCTGCCAAAAGCATGCCAATTTTCACAAAGCACCACCCGAAGAACTCATAAGCATCACTGCACCATGGCCCTTCGCAAAGTGGGGACTCGACCTACTCGGCCCGTTCCCACAAGGACCAGGGCAAGTCAAATACCTCATAGTAGGGGTCGACTACTTCACAAAGTGGATCGAAGCTGAACCCTTAGCCACTATTACGGCTCAGAAAAGCCGTAAATTCCTATACAAAAACATTGTCACGAGGTTCGGAGTCCCCTACTCCATCACAACGGACAATGGAACACAGTTCACAGACACAAGTTTTCAGAACTTAGTGGTCGAGCTAAAAATCAAACAGCAGTTCACGTCGGTCGAACACCCACAAGCCAATGGACAAGCAGAGGCTGCAAATAAAGTCATCTTGACCGGATTAAAACGAAGACTCCAAGAGGCCAAAGGGGCATGGGCCGACGAACTCCCCCAGGTATTATGGGCATATCGGACAACCCCACACTCTACAACGGGAGAATCCCCATTCCGACTAGCTTACGGAATGGAAGCAATGATTCCCGTCGAAATAGACGAAGGATCACCCAGAGCCATCTTCTACAACGAAGAAGGCAATACTCAGGCACAAAGGGAAGAACTCGACCTCCTCCCCGAAGTCCGAGAAGGAACCCGAATCAGAGAAGAAGCCTTAAAACGGCGAACGGCCCTCAGATACAACCAAAAGGTAATAAAGCGAAGCTTCTCCACTCACGACCTGATTTTAATCCGAAATGACATCGGAACACAAAAGTCGGGAGAAGGAAAACTAGCCGCAAATTGGAAGGGGCCCTACAAAGTAACAGAAGTCTTAGGGACAGGCTACTACAAGATCTCCGACCTAGAAGGCAATGAGCTGCCCAGAACCTGGCACGCCTGTAACCTAAGACGGTACTACAGCTAGAAAAACTTAACCCGAGGAGTACTCTTTTTCCCCACGAGGGTTTTTTAACGAGACACCCGGTTAAGTAGGACACCCGACCTAGTCAAAGGGGTAAACACTTTGTAAATACTCTTCTTTTTTAATACTAATCAAATTTCTTTATTTTCTCTTCTTCGTGATGAAGCATATCCTAGAAAAGTACCCCACCAAGGCGCATTAATTTATGCTCGGCAAAACGCAAAAAATCATTTGCCAAAGGCCATACAAGGTCGGCAAAGATAAAGCGACGAGGTTCAAATTAATGTGAGAAGTTATAAAAGTAACTCTGAAATGGCTCGAAAAGCCGAATAGAAAAGAAGTTACAAAAATAACTTAAAAAGGCCGACCAAACGACGAAGTCGGACCTGACTAAAGGAGGTACTCAAGGATCCCGATGTCCGAGAACAAACTCGGACCCAAGAAAGAAGCCTTAAAACGGCAAAGAACTAGGACTTCGAGAAAACGCTAACTAAAAAGTTGTTACCCAAAAACAACTAAAAAGCAAAAAAGCGAAGACAAGAAGTCACAACGCTAGCTAAAAAGTTGTTACCCAAAAACAACTAAAAAGCAAAAAAGCGAAGACAAGAAGTCACAACGCTAGCTAAAAAGTTGTTACCCAAAAACAACTAAAAAGCAAAAAAGCGAAGACAAGAAGTCACAACGCTAGCTAAAAAGTTGTTACCCAAAAACAACTAAAAAGCAAAAAAGCGAAGACAAGAAGTCACAACGCTAGCTAAAAAGTTGTTACCCAAAAAACAACTAAAAAGCAAAAAAGCGAAAACGAGAAGTCAAAACGCTAGCTAAAAAGTTGTTACCCAAAAAACAACTAAAAAGCAAAAAAGCGAAAACGAGAAGTCAAAACGCTAGCTAAAAAGTTGTTACCCGAAAACAACTAAAAAACACAAAAGCATGGCATAATAAAGCTACAGAATAGCTAAAAAAGATGTCAAAAATGTTTGCAGAACACATCCAAAAAACAAAGAAACCCACAGGCCGGGCCAACCACCAAAAAGATCACAAAGGATCAAGGACCTTCCCGGTCTCCACATCAACAGAAGGCTCCGGAGGGACCATCGAAATCGGGACCGCAGGAACAGCACCATCCCCCCGGCTTGGAACCTCCATACCAGATCTACCCTCAGCCAAAGGGAAAGTCGGGTTCACAACCGGAACCTCGGGATCGGACGCTGGAGCCTGGGGATCGGACACCGGAACCTCATCCTCGGCAGGAGCAGGAACAATCTTTCCCTCCACAACCATGTTATCAGTACTGAATAGGCTCAAATCCAGGTCGGGAGCAAGAACCTGGACCTGATCCCTCAAGTTCACAAACATAGCATCCATACCCTTGGCCACATTATCCTCCAGCTCATAAAAATCATCCCGAGCTGACTGCAACTTCTCCTTCGTCTCCAAAAGCTCAGCATACAGCTTAGTGTAGTTCTCCGTCGCCACCCTCGCCATCTCCTCAGACGTCTTCGCCGCCGCCATAGCCGCGGTAGCCCTAGTCTTCTCTTCCTCCAAAGACTCCTCCAGCTCGGCAATCCTAGCATCCTTCAGCTGACTAACCTTATCAAGCTCGGACCGAGCCTTCTCAAGTCGGGAACTGGTCGCCCCAAGGGGAGCTTTCTTGAACTCCCGAGCAATGGCGGCATGAAGACTAGCCATCCGAACACAGCTCCGCGCCATATACTGAAAGTGATGCTCCATAGACGCATCATCAGTAGAAATATAGGTTTGGGGGAGAATGTGCTGCTCAACCCAACCAAGAGCGTCAAAATCCTTGTCATTAAAGCCGGCAAGCTCTCGGGAGATCTTCTGTTTCTTGGGGGGAGGACCCGAGGTCGAGGACGGGGAAAGCTGACCGGGTCCGGAGGTCGGAGGATCCTGAGTTATGGCTCGGAACTGAGGGGTCGGAATAGTCTTCGACCGAGTCTGAACACCCACGGTAGCCTTCTGCGGGGAAGGTCGGGCAGAAGCCTCAGCCTCAATATTCCGAGCTGCAGCGGACTTCTTCGACCGACGAAGAAACTTCATAGAATCAGCCTGAGAAGACATCTCTGCAGAAACAAAAGAAAGAGACTATCACAGACAGAAAAACCAAAACGAAGCCAAGATACGAAAATGAAATCTCAAAAAGAGGTCGGGAACTACCTAACTCGGAACGGAGAAGGCTTGGATCTCCCAACATTTTCTTCGTATCCAAGTGAGGTGCCCGACCCCATAGACTGCTCAACACACCAACAAAAGCCTGTTCCACCTCATCTAAACTCTCAAAAGTGTACTTAACCGACACCACATTCTCTTGCCAACAAAGAGGAAAAGAAGGCTCCCCACTCTCATCTAAAAAGAAAGGTCGGACATCTCCAAAAGCCCGAACTTTGAAATAATAGTTCTTGAAATCATGAAACGACTCATCATACAAAGTACAAAACTTCTTTCCGGCGTTTGCCCTAAAAGAAACCCAAGACACCTTCCCTCCACCCGAGCCCGGCTTCGTCAACACAAACAGATAAGAAAAAAGGGAAACAGAAGGAGAGACGCCCAAAATCTGACACAAAAGTTGAAACAGCTTTAAAAATGCCCAAGAATTCGGATGGAGTTGCGTAGGGGCAAGGTTACAAGACCAAAGGACCTCGGATTCTAAGTCGGTGAAAGGAAGTCGGACACCTAGCTTAGAAAAGAAACAATCGTAAGCATAGAAGAAAAGTTTCTCGGAACTCTCTAAAAGCGGGAAACATACCCTCTCCTCGGACTCCGGGGCTACTAGTTCATAATCTCGCTCAGACTCCCTGTTCTCACAAATACTACACTCCCTACGGAACCTAATCAAGTACTCAGAAATCTACAACAGACGGGACCCTTAGAGGAGCAGGATCTACCCAACCTAGACCACTCGGAATCTTGGTCGACATTGCTTGAAACACCTTTCGAGACATAAAAAATCTTGCCTACAAAGAAAAATACAACAGCAAGGCAAAAATCACACAAAGGCAGAAAAAACCCATTTCAGCAGAAGCAAGAAAACAAAGCTCTTTTAGGGAAAATACAGCAACCCGAATAGACAAAGTAATCAGAGAAAAGAGCCCCCACCACACATGCAAACAAACAGTGGTGGCACCTCTTTCCGGGGCAACCCAAACATAGAAGAAAAAAGAAACAAAAGCATACGTACATAGCAAAAGTGAAAGACGAAAACAAACCTGGAAAAGAAAGGAAGACGACGGCGAGCTCCAACGCAAAAAGAGCGAGAACGGCGGCACAGAAGAAACTCCGAAAAGAACGCACAGAAAAACTGGAGAGAAGAACAGAGAGAAAAAAGGAAGGTGCTCGAAAAAGAAAGCGACGAAAAAACTCAGAAAAGGAAAGGAATAAACGAAGAAAAATGAGGAAAGGGGCAAATATATAATGCCTCCACAGAGCGCCGCACGGAAATCGAGGAAGAAAACGGTAACAAGCAAATAAATGCTGAAACGACCGTTTTTTCAAAATTCAAAACTACTATGCCCGAGCTCGACCTCTCCAAAGGACGAACTCGGGCAGGGGCACTGTTCATACCCTGACCGAGCTCTCCTAAACTCGGCCACCCCACCAAAGGTCCGACCTCGTCCTAAAGGCCCACGCCTGAGGTCGGACCTCGGACCAATAGAGGGAAAAGGCCCATCAAGAGGAGCGAAGCCCAAAACCTAAAGGCCGAAAAGGCCTAGGAAAGGCGGTTCCACAGAGATAAAGATAAAACTCCCAAAAAGATAAGATAAGATAAGAATATCTTATCCAGGGATGATCACAGCCAACTACTATAAATACACTGGAGCACCCAGGTATAACTCATACTCTAATTCTACTTGATATCTGCTTGGACCCATGCTAACTTAAGCATCGGAGTGTCATTGCAGGTACAACCCCCCGCCGTTCAGCACACCAAGCTCGGGTCACAGACCCCCACCTCGGGCCTTGCCAGACGACCGAGCTGCACGTTTCAGGTAACCCTCGGAACAGATGGTAACTTTTGGAATTAAGAATTGATGACGGTTATTATGAGCTTGATGGATATTGAAGAAAAGTGTGCCAGGCACTATATCCTTGGAATGTTGAGAATTGATAATTGAAAGTCATTTGAGATGAGAAATGGTGATGACTAGGGATGATTTGAGGTCGATGGACTTGTTGGATATGGATAGTGTGCCAGACACGATATCCTTGGAAATGAATGATTATGGTTAATTGAATGAGTATGAGTGAAAGTGTGCTATGAGCAGTGGCCTCTGAGATTGAATATGTGATTATGATATGCATTGTTCTCCGTCGTAGGGGTTGTGGCAGTCTCCTGCCTACGTTTAGATGTGAGGCTTGAAGCTAGGTATCTCACTCATATTTATCACTCAAGAGGAAGGTGGTAGGGCACTCTCCCTTGGAACGTTTCCCTCTGAAGAGAGAAGGTGATAGGGCACTCCATCCCTCGCAGTTTTCCTCCTGAGCATGGGTTTCTCTCTGGTTGCAATGTGGTAAGGCACTAACCCACGGAATCATGCGGCATCCAGAGGAAGGTGGTAGGCCACTCTCCCTCGGAACGTTTCCCTCTAAAAGAAGAAGATGGTAAGGCACTTATCCCTTAGAATTATTCCTTCTAAGTATGCGCAACAGAGAAACTAATCCGGGAGTTGCCGTCCATATTTTGTGTCGAGTTTGGCACTATAACCGACATGTGATATCACAGTCTATAGGATAGACATTCATCATATGCATCTTCTATATGCTTGCTTGCTTTGATTACTTGAGTTTGCCTAATTTTATAACATGCCTACTTGCTTCTTGAATTACTTGTCATATATATGAATACTACCTGTGTTTTCCTTGCTTGCATTATCGTGATTGTCTGGTGCTGAGGAGGTTAGGTAGGCGGTGGCGATGAGAGCGCACGGAGGTTATGTTGGCGAAGGATGTGGGATATAGCAGTGTGACTAGTATTAGTTAGAATTCCCCTACATTTAGATAACCCTGTTTATGGTTTAAGTTCTTTATTTATTTATTTTATTCTAAGCTTGAATATCCGTATTCGATGTGAAGTTCTAGGATTTTCTTCGGCATCCCGGAGCCTTACATCTTACATATTGGGCACATGTTACCATACTGAGAACCTCCGGTTCTCATACCATATGTTGTTGTTGATTTTCAGATGCGGGTCGTAATTCACCACAGTGAAATTGTGGACATGGTGACAGATCGGTGTATGGTTTCTTCCGAGTTTATTTCTATTTTATTTTGTTATTGTACTTCCTCTCACCCTTTTTGTTTTAGACTTTATGGCCTTAGAGGCTTACTTGAGAAATAAGGTGTATAAGCTATTTTAACTCAAAGACTTTGTATTTTTCTGTTGTAACTATTCGACCTAAACTCCGCAAGTTATGAATAGAGTTCTTTTGTTTATTACACTTATGCATATCTATCATGACTATTATTATATTAAGTCTGATGTTGTACCCTGTGCCTTTACGCTTTAGTTATCATGTGTGGACATCTCGCGCTTGTAAATCCACTTTATGTGATTTTGATCTTTAAAGCTTCATCAGGCTCCTAGTATTATTATCTCTTTCTATATTTATTGATGTATGAGCTTTAGGACTGTCATAATGTGTTGTTATCCTTCGCTTTATGGCTAGAGGTAAGACTTAGGGTAACGGGGAGTTACAGATGGATTTAGAGAAAGAAAGGGAGAAAGGGAAAACGAAAAAAAACAGAAGCAAAGAGAGATCCGAGAGAGAGCACAGGGAATCAGAGAAGTAAGGGGGGAGGGCTTCGCGGCGCCACCAACTCGCCACCAATTTTCCCACAAACAGCTGTCGCTGGAGGAGCTTCTCGCTAGTCATCGTTGTGCCTTTTGGTCGCCGTTGAGCAGAGCCGTAAGAGGAGAGAAGGTCGCGTAGAGGCAGAAGGGACGCTGGGTGTCGCTGAGCCTTGCCTCTGTCACCGCTGTAGCTTTGCCGCCACCGCTGAGCTCGCCGTCGTCCCGCCACGTCTCCATGGGTGCTGAAGTTGTCATGCAAGAAAGAGAGGAGAAGCTGTCAATGCCGCTATGTGTCCACCGGCCAATCTATCACCTCCGCCACAGTTACCATCATCTGTTGCATGTGCGAAAGGAGAGGGAGAGTGAACAAGGCAGAGGGAACGGGAAGAGACACGGTGAGAAGGGGAAGAAGGAGAACATTCTTGCCACCGTCGGACTATCGTCACCGTCGTTGTCATGTGCCGTCACCATTGCCAACAACACAGAAACCACCATTGGAGTTGCTATCTTGAGTTGTGGTAGCCAATGCTCATGTCACCGCTGGAGCTACTGCTGTCAACGCCCGTGAAGGTTGATGCTATTGTTCTTGCTGGCTCAGCCGCTACCACAACGATTTTTCCTCTGATTTCTCCAAAACGCAACACTGAGGTAGGGGATTTTATTTAAAAATTAACCATTCTTAATTTAAGAATGTCCAAAAAGTATAGGAAATAATTGCAAATATGTTAATGATTATAATGTTATCGAGTTGGATTTTAGCTGTGAATAATTGGTTGTGATTGTGATTGAATTTTGGATGTGAAAGTGAATGGTAATTGATTTTGGTGTCAGTATGATGATGATTGAATACGTGTGAATTGTAATTTGTTTAGAACTCGTGTGCAAATGGCAAGGTTGTTTGGGGTTGAGCAGTTGCCAGAAGTTTCGATTTTTACTCAATAACGTAATTGGTTGTTGAGTTAAACTATAAAGAGCAAATTATGAGATTGAGGTTTGATAAATAATAAATAAATTGAGTTTGGGTTTCTAAATTGAGTTCTAAGATTGATTTCTTAACTAAAATTAGTAACTTTGAGAGCTTATAAATAATTTTACAGTGAGTGGAATCATGTGGTGATAAATTTGGTGTTGCTTGTTGAATTGGTAATATGAATTGAGTTTTAAGAATTGTGTTTGAATTGAGGTTGTCATTGATGCTGGAATCCCTAGTTGAGTTGATGTCATGGTTTGGTTGTTGATTTGAGAAATTATGAAAGTGAGGGAGCCTATAAATGTGGTAAAGTTAAATTTTAAAGGGAGGTTCTGCCCGAGTTTGATGTGTGAGCCTCTTTCCTTCATTTTCTATTTATTTTAAGTTAGAATTTATTGACTTTTAATTAAATTTTAGTGTTTAAAACCTCTTTGGATGCTACTTTGAGTTGCTTTGGTATTTTAATCATTTCAGGTGAAGTTTGGATCGGTTTGGCAGAGTTCGTGTGCAAGAAAAGACGAAGAATTCAAATCTGCCAAGCTGGCGCTAAAGGTGGACCTGGGCGTTTAGTGTGAGCAACTCAGCAGCACGAGGAGCTTTCTGCTTACTAGGGAACTAAATGCCAAGCCTAGCGTTTAGCACTAGCATGCTAGAGATGAATGGAAGCTTTTTGCCCACAAGGGAGCTAAACGCTGGATCTGGCGTTTAGCGCCAATGATACGGATCACGTTTCATCAAAAGAGCATCTTCAGTTTGATTTAGCTTTTAAATTTTCTATTTTATTTAATTTTAGATCTTTTTAATTACAAACAAAATCTTTTAGGTTTAGAATTTATTATTTTATTTTAGTTTCAAATCAAATTAGATTAGATATAAAAGGGAAAAGATTCAGCCTTCAGGAGATCTTCTCTCTTACGCACTTTCACATTTTTTGAACCCTAGTTTTTTCTCTGAGTCATGAGCCATTAAACCTCCTTGGTTAAGGTTAGGAGCTCAGTTTATTTCTATGAATTATTATTCTATCTTGATTAATGTATTGATTAAGCTTCAAGGATTACTTTCGTTCTTCATCTTATGAATCTGGGTAGATCAGAAGAATAACCCTTATTCTATATGCGTTCTTGTGATTCTTGGAAGAGTTATCTCACTTGAACACTATCTTAAAAGTAAATTCCTCCTAAATTGCTAATTACTTGGACTTAACGGGATGCGTGACATACAATCCTCCTATACTCGGGTAATTAGTGTTTTTATGGCTAATAAACTAGAATTGAACCTAAACCTCTAATTTGTATTAAGTGACTAAGACATTGGCAGTTGATTAGGTTAGAGGAGACTAAATCAATAAGGAATTAGGGTTTAGTCAATTATAGTTTGCCATGAAATGAATATTGCATGATTAAAATAGTTGGTAAGAAAACATAATCCAGACGAATAAATAACTCCGAAATCTTAATTGTTTTCTCACATATATTTCGCACCAATTCTACTGTTTGCTTTCTTACTCTCTGAAGTACTATTTTGATGCGATTTATAACCCTCAAAACACCACTTTCTGCTTGTCTGACTAGGTGATTCATTCGACTATTGTTGCTCAGTCCATCAATTCTCGTGGGATCGACCCTCACTCACCTTAGGTATTATTTGGTACGACCTGGTGCACTTACTGGTTATTTTGTGGACTTCGAAATTCGAGACCAAATTTTTGGCGCCGTTGCCAGGTATCAACTATGATTGACAACTAGCTGTTATCTAGTTTCTTAGATTAGGCGTTCTTAGTTTTTTGTTTTTATTTATTTTTGTTCTTTAAATTTTTGAAAATTTAGTTTTATTTTAGTTAAAATTTTTCCTTAATTTGTGAAATTAAGTTTGGTTTCTCCTTTTGTGATTTTATTTTATTTTTCCTAAGTAATTTTCTTTTCAGTTATTTTCGTGTTTATTTTCTTAGCTGATTTCGAAATTTTTGGTGTTAATTGTTCAATTTATTTTATTCTAACTCTTTTACATGGGATACCTCATTGGGAATTCTTTGCACTTTGACGTAGAGATTCCCACCTTTTCTTTATTTTTTGTTGTTTATGAGTAGGAACAGGAGCAAAGAACCTCTTTTAGACTTTGATCCTGAAATTGAAAGGACCTTGAGACAATGTTTACAACAAGCAAGAGCTTAAAAAAGCGGTGAGAATCTCAGGGATAATTTTGATAAGGAAGTTGAAGAGTCTACTATGGAGCTCAACAACAATAACAACAATGCAGTCAATGCCAATGTTGTTAATCCTCCTAATATGCCTGCACAATTGAGGAGAACACTTGGCTCTTATACTGCTCCTAGTCCATATTTCTATGGTAATAGCCTATGATGCATGGACATTGACACGAACACGGGACACGACACGACACGATACGGGACACACCGACACGCGAATTTTAAATTCTTACAAGACACGAGGACACGTATACACATAAAATATAAAGTATTTTTTGGATAAATAATAATCATATTTTGATATTTTATTGATATTAAAATATAAATTAATTTTTTAAATTATTTTTAATGTTTTATTTTAATTATATCAAGTATTTAAATATTTTGTTTTAATAAATAATAATATATACTATATCTAAATTCATTTCAAGAATATATGTTAAGAATAAGATTGGACACGCTGACATGGGATGGTATTTAGGTGTGTCCAAGCATGTTTGAAGAAGAATTTTTTATTTTTTTATTAAGACACGGTTGGACACAACATTCACGCGTGTCGGGCGAGTATCGGTGAGTGTCGTATCTAAAATGTGTCCGACACACAGACACGACAACTCAGTGAAGTGTCTATGCTTCATAGGGAATAGCATTGTTGTACCCCCTATTGCTGCAAATAACTTTGAGCTGAAGCCTTAGTTAATTTCTTTGGTGCAACAAAATTGTCAGTTTCACGGACTCTCGTAGGAAGATCCCAACTTGTTTATTTCTAATTTTCTACAAATTTGTAATACTGTGAGGACTAATGGAGTGAATCCTGATGTCTACAAGCTATTTCTTTTCCCATTTTCTGTGAGGGATAAAGCGAAGTAGTGGCTTGATATTCAGCCCAAGGAGAGCTTGGACACTTAGGATAAGGTGGTTAGCAGTTTCTGACTAAGTTCTTTCCTCCTCAGAACCTGGTTAAGCTAAGGACGGATGTTCAGACCTTCAGACAGCGAAAGGGTGAGTCTCTCTATGAAGCCTGAAAAAGGTATAAGTTGATGCTCAAGAAGTGTCCTCCTAATATGTTCTCAGATTGGATACAGTAGGATCACTCCACATGAAAAAGACCCCTGATGAGCCTATGGAGCTGATTGAGATTGTTGCCGACAACCAGTATCTATACTCCTTTAAAAGGACCTCAGTAAAGAAGGGAGTCATGGAGTTGGATACATTAGATGCTATTCTTGCCCAAAATAAGGCTATCTCTCAGCAAATTAATGTTATTACACATCACTTGAGTGGAATGCAAGTCTCAGCTGTCAGTACCCAAGAAACTTCTTATGATATGAGTGGTGGCTTCCCTCAAGGTGTGACTTATGACTATGGCCAGTTTACTCCTGAGCAAGTTAATTTCATGGAAAACTCCTTTAGAAATCACAATAATGATCCTTATTCTAAGACATTTAACCAGGAATAGAGGAATCACCCCAATTTTGGGTGGAGAGACCAATGTCAAAGGCAACCAAACTTTAACAATTCTCAGGGCAGCTTTAATCAGAATAATTTCAACAACCGTCAGTTTCAAGTCTCTCAGCCACAACAAGTGCCCTCTCAGCCCTAGAATATTTCTGACTCGGCCTCTATAGTTGCAGAACTCTCCAAGAATACTCACAGTTTCATGCAGGAGACCAGAGCTTCACTTCGAAACTTGGAGATACAAGTAGTCCAGTTGAGCAAGCAAATATATGAGAGGCCTCCTAACACTCTTCCTAGTGACACAGTGCCTAATCTAAGAAAAGAGTGCAATGCTATCACATTGGTAAGTGAACCAGTGAAAGTGGGGAAAGTACAAGTTGCCAAGGGATTAGAGGAAACAGAAGCTCCAGAAAAGACTGAGGGTACTATAGCACAAGCCCTACCCAAGGCACCTGAGCACAAGTCGAAGATGTCATATCCTCAAAAGCTTTAAAAGGAGACCAAGGACGAGCAATTCTCAAGTTCTTGGAAGTTTTTAGAAAGTTGTATCAAGATTCCTTTTCCTGAGGTTCTTGAGTGAATGCCTCTCTATGTTAAGTTCATGAAGAGCTTACTTTCTAAAAGAAGATCTTAAACCGAGATGAAATAGTGGTCCTGACCAAGGAATGTAGTGCAATAATTAAGAGGAAGTTACCAAGGAAGATGCCAGATCTAGGAAGCTTTCAGATTCCATACACTATTGGGAACATAACCTTTGACGAAGCCCTATGTGATCTTGGTGCAAGTATCAATCTAATGCTCTTGTCTGTGATGAAGAAGCTACAAATCCAAGAGGCACAACCTACAAAAATAGCATTACAAATGGCAGACAAATATCTAAAACATGCACATAGAATAGTGGAGAATGTCATAGTTAAGGTTGGAGAATTTTTCCTCCCTGCATATTTTGTGATCCTTGACATGGGAGAGGATGAAAATGACTCTATAATCATAGGAAGACCATTCCTGACCACTGGAAAAACTCTTATTAATGTGAAAAAAGGTGAATTGATTCTGAGGATTGATGAAAGAACTTTTGCGTGGTCTAGAAATTTGCGGATAAATCCTCGTTGCAAGTATAGTTTCTAAACCTTCAAAAGTCCTTTCATACAAACGTTTGGGTGTCACAAGTAACAAACCCCTTTAGAAATTGTTAACCGAGTATTCAAACCTCGGGTCGTCTTCTCAAGGAACTGCGAGGAAGTATGTTCTTATTATTAGTTATAAAGGTTGTAATCGGGGTTTAGAAGGTGAGAAGCAAGTAATTTAAATGATGAGTGAATTAAATGGCAATTAAAAATAAATAATAACTGTAAAACAACTCTTGGCAAGATAAGGGAATTTAGAGGTCTAACTTAGTTATCTCTCTCAACTATAATAAAAGTTGAATCTAAACTCCACTTGGTCAACCTTTACCAGGGCAAAGGAAAGTCAAGGGACTAATTAAATTGACCTTTGAATCCTAATTATTTCCTAAGAAAAGGTTGAGATTATTCAGGTTCAGCTCAATTAGCAAGATAACGATTATTAATTACGTTGAGTTTAATAACTGTTGAGTTACTAAATTCTTAATCAGAACCAAAAGGGGAAAAAGTAAAATTGCTGGAATAATAAAAATATCCTTAGATGGGAAGCAATGGCAACTTAATTCAAAGAGAACAATTATAAACTGAAAATACCTCAATTATCATTAATTCAAAGAACAATCCGTGACATGGGAGAAATTCATAAATCAAATTATAATAATCAATTCAAATGTTGGAATAAATAAATAAAAGTAAAACTTAAAATAAAAGAACATTAAACCTGGGATCCAGAGTTACTCTTAAAACAAAAAGAAATCCTAAATCCTAAAAGAGAGAGAGAACCTCTCTCTAGACTAAATCTAAATCATAGAAAAAACTAGAAAATTGGCGAACTCTCTTTGAATGGATGCCTTCCCTCACTTCATAACCTCTGGTCTATGCTTTCTGGACTTGGATTTGGGCCAAAAAGGGCTTTAGAACTCGCTGGGGCGTGTTCTGTAATTTTCTGGTGCGTGGCCTCTGTCACGCGTCCGTGTGGGTCACGCGGTCGCGTCATTCGGAGCTTTTCCTTGCCACGCGGTCGCGTCAGTCATGCGACCGCGTCATGTGCGTTCTGCTTTAGGCGCGCGGTCGCGTCAGTCATGCGGCCGCGTCGCTGAATCTTCGCTTCTGGCATGCGATCGCGTCGTCCATGTGATCGCGTGAACACCAGTTTCCTTAAAGCTCCGTTTTGCTTTCTCCTTCCATTTTTGTATGTTTCCTTTTCCATCCTCTAAGTCATTCTGCCTTAGAAAATCTGAAACTACTCAACACACTAATCACGGCATCGAATGGAAATAAAGGTAATTAAAATAATTAATTTTTAAAGCTTAGAAAACATGTTTTTCACAATACGACATAATAAGGAAGGTAAAGGTAAAGTAAAACCATACAATTAATGTGAATAAGTAGGTGAAGAATTATATAAATCACTCAAATTAAGCACAAAAGAACTCATGAAATATGGGTTTATCAAGGATGCATGAGGATTACTTGGTATTCAAGGTTATTAGACCCTTACTCACTCTGGTGAAGGAAGCACTTGCATGAAGAGTGAGCTCACTAACCCATCTCCCCAAGTATCCCTGACTTAAGTAAAGAAGAATTCATATCTCAAACCTCCTTTGGTGGGAACCAATACAATTTCCTCTGACATCAAACCTAAGTTTGGTATTGGGTGTGAATCATCCACTAAGGAGGAAGGTCCCAAGAAGAAGGTACCCAATGGTTGGAGGAACAAGAAGATCCCCGCTGATGATTTCTCACTAGGAATGAAGGTGGTATTTACTAAAAGTCCAATCTTACCTAATATAGTGAACAGGATCCTCTCTCTTGAGCATATAAAGTTAAACCATCAAAGCACAGAAAAAAGATTCATAGTGAGAGGTGAGCTAATGCCCTACGACCACCCCTCTCTTTAGCAGATCTGACTGTCAAGCTAGTGACGGTAAGGAAGCACTTGTTGGGAGGTAACCCAACCCTGAGTATCATTTGGTTTTTCTTTCAGTTTGATTTTCATTTATCTTTTATTTTTATTCATAATTTTCCTTGGTTTTATGATGTTTGTGGTCATGAAAAGTATTTAGAATAGGAACAGAGGAATCTGGAAGAAGACAAAACACCATGGAGGGGATTTCCATTCAGGTGCTAATGAGCGGATATATAAGTTTATTGGCATCATTTTTATATAGTTTTTAGTATGTTTTGTTGAGTTTTTATTAAGTTTTCATAGGTTTTAGTGTTAAATTCATATTTTTTGATTCTACTTTGAGATTGTGTATCTTTATGCAATTTCAGGTATTTTATGGCTGAAATTGAGGAGTTGGAGCAAAAGTCTGATTCAGAGATAGAGAAAGCACTGCAGATGTTGTCTCGATCTGACTTCCTTGCACTCGAAAGCACTTTTCTGGACCTACAAAAGTCCAAATGGAGAATTCTCAACGGCTATCAAAAGCTGACTTCCATAGCTTTCCATCAATGTATAATAGTATATACTCTGCATCCAACGCCAGCCTCCTACCCCTTTTCAAGCATCCAGCGTCCAAGGAGAAGAGACTAGCATTGAAACACCCAAAGAGGACCCCCTAGCCAACGTTCAACGCCCTAGAGGCCTCCTAGCACGTGGATTTCATCAAAGCTCAGCCCAAACACTCACCAAGTGGGTCCTAGAAGTGGATTTTAGCACTAAAAAGACTATTTTACCCTTTTTATGTAATTCTTAGTCATTAGTTTAGTATTTAAGGGTTATTTTACAGGATCTTCGCACACTTTTACACCATATTTTGATTTTCACTTTGTATTTTCTATCAGTATGAGTTTCTAAACCTCCTAGGTTGAGGGGAGGAGCCCTGCTGAGTTCTGTGAATTAATAAAAGTATTACTATTTCTCTTCAATCCGTGTTTCATTTAATTCTAAGATTTATATTCGTTCTTCAACATGATGAATGGGATGATCCGTGACAATCATCTTCGTTCTTCATACTAAGATCGCGTGTTTGACAACCACCCGTGTTCTTCTTGGGTTCGTGTGAATACTTAAGTGGAAAACATTGAACCACCAGCTTGACTATACATCTCTTAGACGGCTAATCCACGACTTCATTGGGGACTTCTCGAGACACCAGTATAACCGTGGTATGGGGAGATTATGGTCTTTGTAGTAGAGGCTAGAACCAAGGCGCAGCATCCTCTGATCTGGAAGATTCAACCTTGTCTGTGGCGTTTTGAGTATGATCACCAAAGAGAATGAACTGCAGGAACTTCACCCTCAATCAGAATGGATCTGCACTAACTATGGGGTTCAGATCTGGAAATGTATTGGTGGTTGCTCAAACCAGCATCAATCACATACAGCCTGCCATAGAAGAAATCATTCACAATTGAAGAAGACATGAAGACTAGAGTTAATCCAGAAAGACAAAGCAACTCCAAGCCTTAACCATCTAAGTTTTAAGATTATCATTGTAAACATATCAACCTAGTTCAGATCTCACAAATCAAACCAATTCTTCTATCCTCCTGACTAAGACCTGCAAGATAACCATAGCTTGCTTCAAACCATAATCCACGTGGGATCGGCCCTAACTTGCTCAGGTATTACTTGGACGACCCAGTGCACTTGCTGGTATAGTTGTGCGAAGTGTGGGGATTCGTGCACCAAGTTTTTGGTGCGGTTGTCGGGGATTGTTCAAGTTTAGACAACTGACGGATTATCTTGTTCCCTAGATTAGGTATTATCTTTAATTTTGTTAGAGTCTTTTATTTTATATCTCTTTGTTGCAAAAATTTTTTTCTTTTCTTTGTTCAATCTTTGTTTTTGGTTTGAGTCTTTTGTTTTTGTTCTTGGTTGAATATTTGAATTCTTTGAGCCTTTTTTCTAAAATTTTTTAAAATTAGTGTCTTTTGTTTGAGTCTTGTGTTCATCTTTAAAGTTTGGTGTCTTTTCTTTATAATTTTCAAAAATTGTGTTCTTGGTTTTCAAAAATTTTAAGTTTGGTGTCTTTTACATGTTCTTGTGTTCTTTAAATTCTTTGAGTTTTCTTCTTGGTGTTCTTCTCAATCTTCAAAGTATTCTTATTTTTCTTTTTGTTTTGATCTTAAAATTTTTAAGTTTGGTGTCCCTTTGTGTTTTTCTTTAAATTTTCGCACACTAGGTCCATTTAGATCTAAAAATTTTAAGTTTGGTGTATTTTTGTCGTTTTTTCTCTCTCCTCTTTAAATTCATAAAATAAAAAAATCATATCTTATCTTATCTTTTCAAAATTCAAATTTTGAAATCAAATCTTTTCAAAAATCATATCTTTTTCAAAATCTTATCTTTTCTTATTTCAAAATTTTAAATTTCAAAATTCAATTTCAAATTTAAAATTCAAATTCAAAATTCAAAATTTAAAATAAGGCATAGAAGCTTCCTTTCTTTCTTCTTTTCTTAATTAGGACCAAGAACAGGGATAAAGAACCTCTCTTTGATCTTGATCCTAAACCTGAAAGGACTTTAAGGAAGAGCATACAACAAATTAAAGCACAATACTCCGGAAGAAACCTTTCAAAAAACTTTGAACAAGAAGTTGAAGACATGGCCGAACCTCAAAAAGAGGCAAGAAAAGTTCTTGGTGACTTCACCATGCCTACCTCTGACTTATTGATAAATCCCATTTGTAGGGTTTATCTTGTATTGATTTTTGGGGATTTTAATACCTTTTACCCACATTTATTCAATAAATTAGCATGATTTTATGATTGTCTCCTTATTTGTGCTTAGATGTGAAAACATGCTTTTTAGACCTTTAACTTGATGATTTTAATCTCCCTTTGATTCCACTAGATGCCTTGATGTGTTTGTTAGGGATTTCAGATTGAAAAGGCTAGGAATGGATCAAAGGAGTGAAGAGGAAAGCATGCAAAATTGAGAAATCATGAAAAGCCAAAGAATTGAACTCGCCCATGGACGCGCGCGCGTACCAGGCGCTTACGCGTGATGACATGTCATCATATACCTATTTTTCTATGCTTTTTCATACAAGAAATTGATGAATTGTGCTTAAATATTGAATGCTTTTGTACTTAAATGATATATTTTCTTGATATTTTAATTTTATAAATCTTGTAGAAAATAAGAAGAAAAAGAAGCAAAGAAGCACAAAAAAAGGAGAAAAAAAGAGCTTTGGGGTACACTTTGAAGTTGGGGTACACTTTGGAGCCTTAGGCCACGCTTTTAAAAGCGTGGCCTATGACCAAATCAAGGAAGGAAGCAGCCAGCACGCACACTGCCCTGCCCTTGCCAAGGGCAGGGCAGAATCGTGAAGCACATTGAGGTTGGAAGCAAGAATTTCGCTAAGGTAAAATCTGGGCGCTCACAGCATGACCATGCCTCCTTCAAAGGGCTATAACTTGAGCTACAGACGTCCAATTAATGTCTTTCCAGTTGCGTTGGAAAGCTGACATTCAGAGCTTTCCAACAATATATAGCAATCCATATTTGGCGTACAATTGAGGTAAGAACGAGAGGCATCTTTAAGGGCAAAAAATAAGCGAAAATAAACCAAAATGCTTCCACCAAGGCTCGAAGCTGGAGCCTCACTCCAAAACAAAGTGGCGCTCAATTTTCTGCCCTGCCC
The DNA here is from genome assembly GCF_014773155.1 of Arachis stenosperma. Lineage (NCBI taxonomy): Eukaryota > Viridiplantae > Streptophyta > Magnoliopsida > Fabales > Fabaceae > Arachis > Arachis stenosperma. The sequence continues at coordinate 128,214,904 of NC_080385.1, read as the reverse complement.
TCTTGGAGAGCAGGGCAATGTCGTGTTTTATTCATGAAAATTCAAGGAAAAATTGCAACAACTTCCTCTACCAAGTTTTGAACACAAGACCTCTAGGAAGCCAAGCCTTAGGCGTGAATTAGGTGCCAAGAAGAAAAAGCCAAGCAATGCACTCCATGGGATTCAAACTTGGCACTCCCCAAAGGAAAGCTTGCACTGCCCACAAGGAGGGCAGAGCAACATTCCTTGGTGTATGGCACGCACAATTTGGCACGGCCAGGAGCTTGGGCGCACATCCTTGGCGCATCACAGCACGGGCAGGGAGGCAAAGCTTGGACGCACCATGACAACATTGCCCTGCCCTCCACAAGGGCAGGGCAGCATCCTGATGCCCCTCCCAAAATTTGGCACGCTAGTTGGATCCCCACACAAGGTTTCCCTGCTCTGCCCTCCACAAGGGCAGGGCAGCCTCCTGGGAGCATCATGGGCCAAAATTCAACCAAAATCTCATTTAAATTCAATTCCTCTCCAAATTGAATCAAGGCCAAGCAAACCCATTTCTCCTCAAATCCAAAGCAAGCTAAGCCCACATCATCACTCAAAGGCACATGGATCAAATTAAATTAGGATTTTCATTTTTGTAATTTGTTTTAATTTCATTTTCATTTTTTCATTTTGTAAAGCCTATATAAAGGCATCAATTAGAGCTCGGAAAGGGGGGCTCCATTAGAAAGCTCTCTTAGTTTTCATTCTTGCTTTGGATCTTGGGTGAAGAATTGAAGAACTTCTGTTTCAATCTCACCTTGAGATCTCTTCTTTAATTTTCTGCATAATTGAATTCTACTTTCTGTTCATTTCTTCTTCTTCTGCGATTCTGCAATTTGCTTTCCTTTATTTCTTCTGCAATTGTTCTTGTTGGATCAAGGAAGGATTTGAGATCTAGACTTGTTATCTAGTCTCCTCCACTCCTGAGATCTTCAATCACTTTTAATTTGCTGCAACTTAAGCATTGCTTTTCTGTTCTAAATTCTTCAAGGCATTTTTACTTTTCTGTTAAGATCTAGTTCCATTGAATCGATTCTCTACTCTTTTACTTGTTGCAATTTATTTTTCCTTGATTAATTTCTGCAATCCCACATCCCTGACCCATTTAAGATTCAAGCAATTTACATTTCTTGTCATTTAAGTTTCTGCAATTTACATTGCTTGTTCTTTAAGCTTCCTGCCTATTTACATTCTGCACTTTAAGTTCATTGCTATTTACATTTTGCTGCCACAATTCTCACTTAAATGTTAGCTTGACTAAACTAATCACCCACTAAAGTTGCTTGATCCATCAATCCCTGTGGGATCGACCTCACTCTTGTGAGTTATTATTACTTGATGCGACCCGGTACACTTGCCGGTTGGATTTGTGTGTTGGAAATTCGTTTTTCCACAAAAACACCATCAAGTTTTTGGCGCCGTTGCCGGGGATTGATTTAGATCAACAATGATTAAGTGGGTGAGAAGTCTAGATCAAGCATTTTCTTTATTTTTGTTCTCTGTTCTAAGTTGAAACTAAGGTGTTTGAGTTATTGCCTCACTAAGAAATTCATCTTTGAGATATGAATTTCAATTTCCCTTGGTGTTGTGTTTTACAAAATTCAAATGGAGTTCAACTCATCTTATGATCAAACAAATTTTATGGGATATTACCCACCATCACCAATCTCTAATGGTGGCTGGGAATATCACCAAGAGAATACACATTCTGAGCACTCCAATTCATGGAGATTTGCTTCAGATACACAAGATGAGCAAGAAAATCATATGGGATACCAACCACCACCACAAAATGATTCATATCATTATCCTCATGGTGGATGGAAGTATCACCAAAGAATGGAAGAGTATCCACCCTCACGTCCCAGTTTCTCATTTGAAAGTTCTTCATCACTTGATTATGATTACTCTCAACCTTCATCTCTTGAACTAACAGATTGGGATTACCTTCAAGCCATTGAAATACATAGAAAACTCGTGGAAAGATACACACAACCCCAATCCTGGACAGAAATCGTATTCAAGAAGATGAATGAGTTCTCAGAGCAAACAAGGAGGAACTTAGAACCATCCAACAGTGAGGATGAAGACAAATTTCTGAAGGATAAAGTGGAAGAGCAAGATAAGGAGGCTACTGCATCAAGTGAACTTTCAATGAAGAATGAGGTGGTTGAAAATGAAACTGCACTTGAGATGAAAAGGGAACATGAACATTCACAACCCTCACAAACTTCCCTTGAATCTGTGATCGAAAAATATGAAGAGGAGATGAAGAAATCTTGGGAAGAACAACAAACCTCCTCCATAAAAGGATTATTAAGTCAAATGTTGGGTGCAAGGGAGGAAGTGGAGGAGCAAGAAAGTGAGGAAGTCATTCCAAACTCAAGTGAAGCAGAGAAGTACATAGAGGAAAAGCTCATGGAGCCACCAATTCAAAAGGCTCTGGATGAATACAAAACTCCAATAATCACACAGCAACCAAGTCTTGAATTCAAGGAAGTGAAGGCAATTAACAAAAGCACCGAGAAGAGGATTGTGACCAAGCTACCAAGGACAACATTCAAGAGGAGGTCAACCACAAGCAATCCAACCCCTGGACCAATAGCAAGCAAGCTCAATCAAGCCATGTACAAAAGAAAGCTTGCTAAGAGGAAGCCAAGACAGGGGACACTAGCTGAAACTTCTCCCCTCTTGGAGTCATTCCTCTTAACAAACTGGAAGAAGAGGAAGAAAGTGAGGAACAACATGCCAAGCTAATGACACTAAAAGAGCACTTGTTGGGAGGTAACCCAACCGTAGGTAACATTTCTTCTCCGCTTTGTTTTCTTTCTGTGGTTTGTTTAAATTTAATAATTTGGCATATGGTTACATTCTAAGTTTGGTGTTGCCCTGCAACAAACTGTTTCCCATCTTCATGGATGATTGCATCAATTTTACATGGAAGTGTCACACTAAGAATCTAAGTTTGGTGTGCCACTTAATTTTTTTTTTTATGCAAATCATCCAGCAACACCACTTGTTTACATAATCATAATGCCGCTGCAGTGTTATTGTTTTTAGTTAGACAATTTTAGTTTTCTTGATTGTTTTAGTCATTTCCTTGTTTTTAATGCTTTCTTTTATTAACTGTGTTTGTTAATACATCACCCAAACATCCTTACTCATGACAGATTCTTCACTTGGTGAGTGTATTTAACAAATAACAGTTTCACTTGCTTAGTTTTAATTCAAATAAATTGACATATGGTTGTATTATAAGTTTGGTGTTGCTATGCAACAAAATTTGGTTCCAATCCTTACAAGATACTTGCATCAATTCCAAGTGAAAGTGTCACACTAAGTTTGGTGTGCCACTTATATTTTTTTATGCAATGTATCATGCACACCATCTTATGTTTGCAATCATAGTGTTTTTATTTCTCTGTGCCTTGATTGTTATCCTCAATTTTGCTTGCTTGAAACACATGTACTACTAACATTTCATTGTGTAAGACATTCATGATCCATCTTAGCCCCATAGCCATTGTTCTAATTATTGCTTGAGGATGAACAAGCATTCTGAGTTTGGTATGGGAAAGAGGAAAATGGGAGGAAAATGACAACAATAGAGAAGATGAACTACAAGGTTGTAAAGTTCCTTTTCCTCTCATTTGTTTCATAAATTGCATGATTGTCTTTATCTTCTCTGTATACATGTGTGGTATGACTAAGCATAGCTTGAATCTTGATTTGTAATATGTTGCTGAGGCATTATAACTACCAACTTGAATTCTATGAGTTCAAAAGCAGTAAAGCATCATGATCATAAACAAACAAGGCATTAAAGATGAATTTAGCATGTGCATACAAGTATTGGAAAGCTAGTATGATTGATTGTTGCTCAATTGCATTGGATTTTATTTAATTGAAGTTTTTATCTAGGACATTTTGTGAAATCTTTTGAAATCATGAAAACCTTGAAGAAGCAAATACAATTAAAGCAAGAAAAGAAAAAGGGAAAGAATGAGAAAGCTGAAGGCTCTGAGTACCAATGGCAATTTATTTGCTAAGTGCTTGTGGTGTTTATGTATCAAGCCAAATGCTTGAAAACAAAACATTTAAAAGTCAAGGCTAGGCTCAAGTGCAAAAGCACTCCCTCAAAGCTCAAGGTTCTGAGCATCAATGATTAGAGACTCAAAGAAAAGAAAAAAATGAGCTTAATGAAGTCCTCTAATTAAATGCTTGTGGTGCTTATGTATCAAGTGGTAATACTTGAAAACAAAGCATTTAGAAGTCGCAGCTTTGTTATTAACTCATGGGGTAAAGCACCCAAAAGGAGAAGCTAATAAAAAAAAATCAAATGCTTGTTTCAAGGAAAAATTATAAGGAAAAGATTTCATAAATTGAGCTAGATAGAAGCATCAACCATTTACATTTCTTTTGTAATTGTAGCATGCATAGAAAACTAGCTTGCCATGAACATTGAGTTGCTATTCTTCTTACCTTGGATTGTCAATCTTTATTGCATGATTCTTTTCTTGCTTGGGGACAAGCAAGGTTTAAGTTTGGTGTTGTGATGACATGTCATCATATACCTATTTTTCTATGCTTTTTCATACAAGAAATTGATGAATTGTGCTTAAATATTGAATGCTTTTGTACTTAAATGATATATTTTCTTGATATTTTAATTTTATAAATCTTGTAGAAAATAAGAAGAAAAAAAAGCAAAGAAGCACAAAAAAAGGAGAAAAAAAGAGCTTTGGGGTACACTTTGAAGTTGGGGTACACTTTGGAGCCTTAGGCCACGCTTTTAAAAGTGTGGCCCATGACCAAATCAAGGAAGGAAGCAGCCAGCACGCACACTGCCCTGCCCTTGCCAAGGGCAGGGCAGAATCGTGAAGCACATTGAGGTTGGAAGCAAGAATTTCGCTAAGGTAAAATCTGGGCGCTCACAGCATGACCATGCCTCCTTCAAAGGGCTATAACTTGAGCTACAGACGTCCAATTGATGTGCTTCCAGTTGCGTTGGAAAGCTGACATTCAGAGCTTTCCAACGATATATAGCAATCCATATTTGGCGTACAATTGAGGTAGGAACGAGAGGCATCTTTAAGGGCAAAAAATAAGCGAAAATAAACCAAAATGCTTCCACCAAGGCTCGAAGCTGGAGCCTCACTCCAAAACAAAGTGGCGCTCAATTTTCTGCCCTGCCCTCTTGGAGAGCAGGGCAATGTCGTGTTTTATTCATGAAAATTCAAGGAAAAATTGCAACAACTTCCTCCACCAAGTTTTGAACACAAGACCTCTAGGAAGCCAAGCCTTAGGCGTGAATTAGGTGCCAAGAAGAAAAAGCCAAGCAATGCACTCCATGGGATTCGAACTTGGCACTCCCCAAAGGAAAGCTTGCGCTGCCCACAAGGAGGGCAGAGCAACATTCCTTGGTGTATGGCACGCACAATTTGGCACGGCCAGGAGCTTGGGCACACATCCTTGGCGCATCACAGCACGGGCAGGGAGGCAAAGCTTGGACGCACCATGACAACATTGCCCTGCCCTCCACAAGGGCAGGGCAGCATCCTGATGCCCCTCCCAAAATTTGGCACGCTAGTTGGATCCCCACACAAGGTTTCCCTGCTCTGCCCTCCACAAGGGCAGGGCAGCCTCCTAGGAGCATCATGGGCCAAAATTCAACAAAAATCTCATTTAAATTCAATTCCTCTCCAAATTGAATCAAGGCCAAGCAAACCCATTTCTCCTCAAATCCAAAGCAAGCTAAGCCCACATCATCACTCAAAGGCACATGGATCAAATTAAATTAGGATTTTCATTTTTGTAATTTGTTTTAATTTCATTTTCTTTTTTTCATTTTGTAAAGCCTATATAAAGGCATCAATTAGAGCTCGGAAAGGGGGGCTCCATTAGAAAGCTCTCTTAGTTTTCATTGTTGCTTTGGATCTTGGGTGAAGAATTGAAGAACTTCTGTTTCAATCTCACCTTGAGATCTCTTCTTTAATTTTCTGCATAATTGAATTCTACTTTCTGTTCATTTCTTCTTCTTCTGCGATTCTGCAATTTGCTTTCCTTTATTTCTTCTGCAATTGTTCTTGTTGGATCAAGGAAGGATTTGAGATCTAGACTTGTTATCTAGTCTCCTCCACTCCTGAGATCTTCAATCACTTTTAATTTGCTGCAACTTAAGCATTACTTTTCTGTTCTAAATTCTTCAAGGCATTTTTACTTTTCTGTTAAGATCTAGTTCCATTGAATCAATTCTCTACTCTTTTACTTGTTGCAATTTATTTTTCCTTGATTAATTTCTGCAATCCCACATCCCTGACCCATTTAAGATTCAAGCAATTTACATTTCTTGTCATTTAAGTTTCTGCAATTTACATTGCTTGTTCTTTAAGCTTCCTGCCTATTTACATTCTGCACTTTAAGTTCATTGCTATTTACATTTTGCTGCCACAATTCTCACTTAAATGTTAGCTTGACTAAACTAATCACCCACTAAAGTTGCTTGATCCATCAATCCCTGTGGGATCGACCTCACTCTTGTGAGTTATTATTACTTGATGCGACCCGGTACACTTGCCGGTTGGATTTGTGTGTTGGAAATTCGTTTTTCCACAAAAACACCATCAACGCGCACCTTGCGAAATGGCCCATTGCGCGTAGGCGTCGATGCTGATACTTAATTTTTAAGTGAATTCGCACCCAACGAATTCTCAAGTGTTGTGGGGCCCAATCTCAACCAACTTTGATGCCCAAACTGCTATTTAAAGCCAAGGATTGAAGAGCAAAAGGGGATTCCAATCATTCACACACATTAGGATTAGTTTAGAAGTAGTTTTAGAGAGAGAAGCTCTCACTTCTCTCTAGGATTAGGATTAGGATTAGGTTTAGTTCTTAGATCTAGATTTTAATTCATCTTCTTCTACTTCTATCCTTTCAATTCCTTGTAGTTACATTCATTCTTCTTCCATTCTTTTGTTGTAATCTCTTTTATGTTGTTCTTGTGTTTTGTTGTAGATCTACTTTTGTTTCTTCTACTCTCTTTCAATTCAATCAAGGTAATTCATAATAAATGTGTTTCTTTTGATTTTTGTTGTTAATTATTTTCAATAATTATTGTTAGATTCTATTCTTGTTATCAATTTACTATGCTTTTCTTTTGTACCTTCCAAGTGTTTGATGAAATGCTTGGTTGGATTTTAGTATAGATTTTGTTCCTCTTGGCCTAGGTAGAGTAATTAGTGACTCTTGAGTTATCTAATTCCTTTGATGATTGATAATTAGAAGTTGCTAGTTGATTTGAATGCCTCTAAAGCTAGTCTTTCCTTTAGGAGTTGATTAGGACTTGAGGAATCAAATTGATTCATCCACTTGACTTTCCTCCATGGTTAGAGGTTAACTAAGTGGGAGCAATGGACAATTTGTTGTAACAATTGATGAGGATAACTAGGATAGGACTTCTAATTCTCATATCTTGCCAAGAGCTTTGTTAGTTGTTAGTTTATTTTTCTTGCCATTTATATTTCTTGTCTAAAATCTTAAAAACCCCAAATATAACTCACAACCAATAACAATACGCATCATTACAATTCCTAGGGAGAACGACTTGAGGTTCAATACTTCGGTTTATAAATTTAGGGGTTTGTTACTTGTGACAAACAATCTTTTGTATGAAAGGATTATTGATTGGTTTAGACTCTATACTTGCAACGAGAATTCATTTGTAAAATTCTATACCATCAAAAATCCAATCATCAAAATGGCGCTGTTGCCGGGGAGTTGCAATGGTGTTATGTTATTGGTTATTGTACATATGTGAAAAGTGTGAATATCTTGCTTTTTACTTTATTTGCTAGTTGTAGAATTTTATTTCTCTTGTTTTCTATTATCTTTTGATTTTTGTTTTCTCTTTCCATTATGAATTCTCACTTTGGCTATGAGTATGATTACAACTATGTTGTAGGTGATGAGAACTTCAATGAGAATGTGTATCAAGGATGGGACACTCAAAGGTGGGAGGAGCCATATGCATATGATCAATCTTCATGGCAACAACCTCTACCAATGCACTATGGAGAAGAGCCATTCTATGATGCATACCAATCCAATAGCTATGGTGAATCTCCCTGTGACTTTCAAGAACCACCACTATATGCCTATGATCCATACCCTCAACATAACTTTCAACCATACTCTCAAGCTTCTTTTCACCAACCACCTTCATATGACCCTAATCCATATCCATCCTACCAATAACCATATGAGCCATATGAACCACATATAGAGCTACCACCATTCCAACATCAACACTTTCAAGAACCACCCCCTCCATGTTATTACCAAGATGAACCACCTTTAATATATGAAAATTTTCAACCACAAGATGAGTTCTACCTTCCACCACAACCTCACATGGAAGAATATTCATTCCCATCGATCCAAGAGCCATATGATCCCTATCATGATATCCAAGCGGAACAAGAGTCAAGGGATCATCTCAAGGAAGCATTGGATCAATTTCAAGTAACCATGGAGTGTGTTGTGCAACAAGTAGAAAGAATGGAAAACATTGAACCACCACAACTCTATCAAGAAGAACCACCTTCCTATTATGAACCCTGCTCCCAAAATAATGAACCCTTCCAACCACCTCAATCTCTAATGGATGAAACCCTTGGTGTTCTTGTTCAATGGCAAGAAGAGATGAAAAGTGATGTGCAAAATTTCATGGCCGCCTTGGATGCAGTAATAAATCAATTAGCCTCCCAATGCTTGAACACTCAAGGAACTCCCATGGCTACATGTGGAGAATCGAATGAAGAACATAGCATGAAGGAGAGATTGGAAACTCCGGTGAGAAATGAGGGAAGTTGTTTTTTGTTGGAACAATTGGAGGAAGCTAGGATTGTCGAAGAAAAGGAAGAAATGGTTGAAGACTTAGGAGATGCAGAACCTCCCTGGGAACCTAAAGTTGAAGAAGACCCCTCCAAGAAGATTGAATTTGATGCTAAGGAAGAATGTGCACAACCTCCAAGGCATATCCCTTATGAATACTTGGATGGGATAGAGCAAGAATTGAGTTCCCTTAGTGATGGAGACCAAGCATCAAAGCTTAGTAGTGAAGAATCCTTTGAGCATGAAGAACCTTCTCCCGTTGGATTTGAAAGCGTTGTGGAGGTAACATTTTCTCACCCCACCCCATTTATGATTTGAGTAAGGGAAAAAGTTTAGATAAAATTGTTAAACAAATGATTGAATTAGAGAAATATTGTGAAGAGGTGGAAGTCCTTAGAAATAGAAGGATGTGAGTGGAATACGCTTTGTCAAGAACCTTGGAATCATCTTTGCCTAGGTTGCCATCTACACCTTCATTTGAGTGGGTGAAATTCATTTCTATTAGCATTACTATCCCACATGAATATGGTTTGCTTGAAACAGATGGCCAACTTAGGGAACTTTGTGGGATGAAGTGTAAATGGAAAAGGTTTTGTGGTGGGCGTTACAAATCAAGGCTCATTATGGTTGATGCATCAAACATGAGTATAAAGGTTGGAGTAGTGCCCAAATAGATGGGTCTAGGAGGATTGTTGGGCACTTCATAGAGAATTCAACTTGTTCACCACCCGGATGGACTAATAATGATGATCAACTTTAAGACTGGTGTGAAAATAAAGTGTGGGATCCCGGATTAGAAAAAGAGGATCAGCTTTGGGAGCCCCGAGGTTGTGAAGAACTCCATCAACACTTGGCTCAATCCATAAGAAATCTTGGGGCACAATGGAGAACCAAGCATTGGTGGGAGTTCCAAGATGAATACAAGCACAAGCCACCTTGAGAGGAGCTCCCCATAAGTCTAACTTAAGGACAATAAATAAAAGTGTGAGGTGGGAGACACCCCACCATGGTAAATTCTTTTCATGTTTTCTCTTTTTTACATACTAATAGAATTAGTTTAATTTCATGTTATGTTGAGTTTGTTGAGTTTAATTGGTAATTTAGTATGTTAAATAAGGTTTTATGGTCTTTTGGTAGCTGTTTGGAGGTTTGTGATGAGCGGATAATTTATACGCTTTTTGGCATTGTTTTTAGGTTGTTTTTAGTAAGTTCAAGCTACTTTTAGGGATGTTTTCATTAGTTTTTATGTTAAATTCACATTTCTGGACTTTACTAAGAGTTTGTGTGTTTTTCTGTAATTTTGGGTAAATTCTGGCTGAAATTGAGGGACTTGAGCAAAACTCTGAAAAAGGCTGACAAAAGGACTGCTGATGCTGTTGGAATCTGACCTCCCTGCACTCGAAATAGATTTTCTGGAGCTACAGAATTCCAAATGGCACGCTCTTAATGGCGTTGGAAAGTAGACATCCAGAGCTTTCCAGCAATATATAATAGGCCATACTTTATTCGGGAATTGACGATGTAACTTGGCGTTGAACACCAAGTACATGCTGCTGTCTGGAGTTAAACGCCAGAAACACGTCATGATCCGGAGTTGAACGCCCAAAACACATCATAACATGGAGTTCAACTACAAGAGAAGCCTCAGCTCGTGGATAGATCAAGCTCAGCCTAAGCATACACCAAGTGGGCCCCGGAAGTGGATTTATGCATCAATTACTTACTCATGTAAACCCTAGTAGCTAGTCTAGTATAAATAGGATAAGTTACTATTGTATTAGACATCTTTTGACAGTTTAATCTTTTTGACTGTTTAGTCTTTGATCATTCGGTCTTTTGATCATTCAGGGGGGCTGGCTGATGAGCGGATATTTTATACGCTTTTTGGGGGTAATTTCATGTAGATTTTAGTATGTTTTAATTAGTTTTTAATAGAATTTTATTAGTTCTTAAGCAAAAATCATATTTCTGGACTTTACTATGAGTGTGTGTATTTTTCTGTGATTTCAGGTATTTTCTGGCTGAAATTGAGGAAGCTGAGCAAAAATCTGACTTAGGCTGAAAAAGGACTGCTGATGTTGTTGGATCCTGACCTCCCTGCACTCGAAATGGATTTTCTGGAGCTACAGAAGTCCAATTGGTGCGCTCTCAACGGCGTTGGAAATTAGACATCTAGGGCTTTCCAGCAATATATAATAGTCCATACTTTGCGCGAAGATAGACGACGTAACTTGGCGTTGAACGCCAAGTACATACTGCTGTCTGGAGTTAAACGCCAGAAACACGTCATGATCCGGAGTTGAACGCCCAAAACACGTCATAACTTGGAGTTTAACTCCAAGAAAAGCCTCTACTCGTGGATAGCTTTAGTCTCAGCCCCAGCACACACCAAGTGGGCCCCAGAAGTGGATTTCTGCACCAATTATCTTAGTTTACTCATATTCTGTAAACCTAGGTTACTAGTTTACTATTTAAACAACTTTTAGAGAATTATTCTGTACCTCATGACATTTTCAGATCTGAATTACATACTTTTTAACGGCATGAGTCTCTAAACTCCATTGTTGGGGGTGAGGAGCTCTGCAGCGTCTCGATGAATTAATACAATTACTTTGTTTTCCATTCAAACACGCTTGTTCTTATCTAAGATGTTCATTCACGCTTAATTATGGAGAAGGTGATGATCTGTGACACTCATCACCTTCCTCAATCCATGAACGTGTGCCTGACAACCACCTCCGTTCTACATCAGATTGAATGAGTATCTCTTAGATTCCTTAATCGGAATCTTCGTGGTATAAGCCGGATTGATGGCGGCATTCATGAGAATCCGGAAAGTCTAAACCTTGTCTGTGGTATTCCGAGTAGGATTCTGGGATTGAATGACTGTGACGAGCTTCAAACTCCTGAAGGCTGGGCGTTAGTGACAGACGCAAAAGAATCAATGGATTCTACTCCAACCTGATTGAGAACCGACAGATGATTAGCCGTGCTGTGACAGAGCATAGGAACGTTTTCACTGAGAGGATGGGAAGTAGCCATTGACAATGGTGACACCCTACATAGAGCTTGCCATGGAAGGAGCCTTGCGTGTGTTGAAGGATTTCAAGGAAGAGTTGAAGTTCAAAGGACAAAGCATCTCCAAAACTCCAACATATTCCCCATTACTGCACAACAAGTAACAACTATTTATTTTATGCCCTTTTTACTTTATACGAGGCTAAAGAACTCTATTGGTATCCTGATTAAGATTAATAAAATAAACATAGCTTGCTTCAAACCAATAATCTCCGTGGGATCGACCCTTACTCACGTAAGGTATTACTTGGACGACCCAGTGCACTTGCTGGTTAGTTGTACGGATTGCAAATTCGTGCACCAAGTTTTTGGCGCCGTTGCCGGGGATTATTCGAGTTTGAACAACTAAAGGTTTATTTTATTTCTTAGATTAGGAATAATTTATTTTTTATTGTTATAGAGTCATTAAATCTTGATAGGATAGTTTCTTTTCAAAAAAAAAATTTCTTTTCAAAATTTATTATTTTTCTTAATTAATTGCTAATTTTCGTGAGTTTAGTGTCTTGTTCTAAGTTTGGTGTCAATTGCATATCTTATATTTTTCTTTAAAATTTTCGACTTGTGTTCTTTGTTCTTCATTGATCTTCAAGTTGTTCTTGTTTATTTTTCTTGTTTGATCTCAAGTTTTTCTTGTTTTGTGTCTTTTCTTGTTTTTTTTCTTGTGCTTTTTCAAAACATTAACTTTCAAAAATTTATATTTTATCCATAAATATGATACATTTTTAAAACCAACATTGAGATTACTGCCCAATTGGCTGGAGCATTGGTAGTTGTTCTTGATAATTGGGTATCCGCTTTGGAATCTTTTTCAAAAATAATTTTTCTTTGATTGAATCTTGTGCCAAACTTTAAGTTTGGTGTTTTCTTGTTAATCTTTCTTTAATTTTCGAAAATTTGTCTTGGTTTTCTAAAAATTTTAAGTTTGGTGTTCTTTCTTTTGTTCTTGGTGTTCTTGTGAATCTTCAAAGTGTTCTTGAGTTTTTCTTGTGTCTTGATCTTAAAATTTTTAAGTTTGGTGTTCCTTGGTGTTTTCCCTCAAAAAATTTTCGAAAATAAGGAGCATTAGATCTAAAAATTTTAAGTCTTGTGTCTTTTGTGTGTTTTTCTCTTTCATCATAAAATTCAAAATTCAAAAAAAAATTATATTTTCTAACTAATTTTGATCTACATTTTTCGAAAATTTTATAGAAAAATTCAAATTTCAATTTCAAAATATTTCCAATTTCTTTTATTTATTTCGTTTTTTTTATTTAAAAAAAATATAATATCAACATATAAATTATCCCTTGTATTCCATCATGGAAGCAAGTAGGAATGAACAGTCCAAGAGGACTCTGGGGTCATATGCTAACCCCACTACTGCTTCATATGGGAGTAGTATCTGCATACCCTCCATTGGAGTTAGTAGCTTTGAGTTGAATCCTCAGCTCATTATCATGGTGCAGTAAAACTGTCAGTATTCTGGTCTTCCACACGAAGAACCTACAGAATTTCTGGCACAATTTTTGCAAATTGCTGACACAGTACATGATAAGGAAGTGGATCAGGATGTCTACAGATTATTACTGTTTCCATTTGCTGTAAAAGATCAAGCTAAGAGGTGGTTAAATAACCAGCCTAAGAACAGCATAAAAACATGGAAGCAGCTGTCAGAAAAATTCCTGAATCACTATTTCCCTCCAAAACGGATGACACAGCTAAGGCTAAGCATCCAAGGCTTCAAACAAGGAGATAATGAATCTCTTTATGATGCCTGGGAGAGATACAGAGAGATGCTAAGAAAATGCCCCTCTGAAATGTTTTCAGAATGGGTGCAATTAGACATCTTCTACTATGGGCTTACAGAAAAAGCTCAGATTTCTCTAGACCACTCAGCTGGTGGATCTATACATATGAGAAAAACAATTGAAGAAGCTCAAGAGCTTATTGATACAGTTGCCAGGAATCAACATCTGTACCTAAGCAGTGAATCTTCCATGAAAGAAGAAGCTAAAACAGTAACTGCTGAGCTCAGTCCGGTGGATCAGGCTAATGAATTCAATCAGCAATTAGACTTTCTAACTCAGCAGCTAGCCGAATTCAAGGAAATATTACAGGAAACAAGAATGGCTAACAGAAATATGGAAGTACAATTAAAGCAGACAGAAAAGCAACTGTCAAAACAAATAGCAGAAGAATGTCAAGCAGTTCAATTAAGAAGTGGGAAAACATTAAATACCTCACTTCAAAGCAGCAGGAAACCAAGAAATGAACAAATGGCTAATCAAAATCCCTCTGAGGACAATCAGAGCCCAGAGAGGAATAAAGCTGGCGCTGAACGCCCAGACCATGCTCATTCCTGTCGTTCAACACCAGAAACAAGCATGAATCCGGCGTTGAACGCCCAAAGGGAGCATGGTTCTAGCGTTCAAACGCCAGTAACAAAGAAGGAGGCGGCGTCTAACGCCACTCCAGCTTCCACCCCTGGCATTCAAATGCCAGTGGGGGATCAGTCACATACAAGTGTTGATGACAACCCTTCTAAAAAGGCTTCCCAACCCACTTCTATAGGTAATAAACCTGCAGCAACTAAGGTTGAGGAATACAAAGCCAAAATGCCTTATCCTCAAAAACTCCGCCAAGCGGAACAGGATAAGCAATTTGCCCGCTTTGCAGACTATCTCAGGACTCTTGAAATAAAGATTCCGTTTGCAGAAGCACTTAAGCAAATACCCTCTTATGCTAAGTTCATGAAAGAGATCTTAAGTCATAAGAAGGATTGGAGGGAAACTGAAAAAGTTTACCTCACTGAAGAATGCAATGCAATCATTCTGAAAAGCTTACCTGAGAAGCTTAAAGATCCTGGGAGCTTTATGATACCATGCACATTAGAGGGTACTTGTACCAAGCAAGCTTTATGTGATCTTGGGGCAAGTATCAACCTAATACCTGCATCTACTATCAGAAAGCTTGGTTTAACTGAAGAAATCAAACCAACCAGGATATGTCTTCAACTTGCTGATGGCTCCATTAAATACCCATCAGGCGTGATTGAGGACATGATTGTCAAGGTTGGGCCATTTGCCTTTCCTACTGACTTTGTGGTGCTGGAAATGGAGGAGCACAAGAGTGCAACTCTTATTCTAGGAAGACCTTTCCTAGCAACTGGCCGAACCCTCATTGACGTCCAAAAAAGGGAAGTAACCTTGAGAGTCAATGAAGAGGAGTTCAAGTTGAATGTTGTCAAAGCCATGCAACATCCAGACACCCCAAATGACTGCATGAGTGTTGATATTATTGACTCTCTGGTAAGAGAGGTCAATATGGCTGAGAGTCTCGAATCAGAACTAGAGGACATCTTTAAAGACGTTCAGCTTGATCTGAAGGAGTCAGAGAGAATAGTAGAACCTCTGAAGATTCCTCAGGAAGAGGAGAAACCTCCTAAACCCGAGCTCAAACCATTACCACCTTCCCTAAAATATGCATTCCTGGGAGAAGGTGATACCTTTCCTGTAATCATAAGCTCTACCTTAGAGCCACAGGAAGAGGAAGCACTAATTCAAGTGCTAAGGACACACAAGACAGCTCTTGGGTGGTCCATCAGTGATCTTAAGGGCATTAGCCCAGCTAGATGCATGCACAAGATCTTACTGGAGGGTGACGCCAAGCCAGTGGTTCAACCACAAAGGCGGCTGAACCCAGCCATGAAGAAAGTAGTGCAGAAAGAGGTCACTAAGTTACTAGAGGCTGGGATTATTTATCCTATTTCTGACAGCCCCTGGGTGAGCCCTGTCCAAGTCATCCCTAAGAAAGGTGGCATGACAGTGGTTCATAATGAAAAAAATGAACTGGTTCCTACGAGAACAGTTACTGGGTGGCGTATGTGTATTGATTACAGAAGGCTCAATACAGCCACCAGAAAGGATCATTTTCCTTTACCATTCATAGACCAGATGCTAGAAAGACTAGCAGGTCATGAATACTACTGCTTCCTGGATGGATATTCAGGTTATAATCAAATTGCAGTAGATCCCCAGGATCAGGAGAAAACGGCATTCACATGCCCATCTGGAGTATTTGCATACAGAAGGATGCCATTTGGTCTGTGCAATGCACCTGCAACCTTTCAGAGGTGCATGCTCTCAATTTTCTCTGATATGGTGGAAAAATTTCTGGAAGTCTTCATGGATGACTTTTCAGTGTTTGGAGACTCATTCAGCTCCTGCCTTAACCATTTAGCACTTGTTCTAAAGAGATGCCAAGAGACTAACCTGGTTTTAAACTGGGAGAAGTGTCACTTTATGGTGACTGAAGGAATTGTCCTTGGGCACAAAATCTCGAACAAGGGGATAGAGGTGGATCAAGCTAAGGTAGAGGTAATTGAAAAACTACCACCACCTGCCAATGTTAAGGCAATCAGAAGCTTTCTGGGGCATGCAGGATTCTACAAGAGGTTTATAAAGGATTTTTCAAAAATCGCCAAACCTCTGAGCAACCTGCTAGCTGCTGACATGCCATTTATCTTTGATAAAGAGTGTCTGCAAGCATTTGAGACTCTGAAAGCTAAATTGGTTACAGCACCAATCATCTCTGCACCAGACTGGACATTACCATTTGAATTAATGTGTGATGCCAGTGACCATGCCATTGGTGCAGTGTTGGGACAAAGGCATGACAAGCTTCTGCACGTCATTTACTATGCCAGCCGTGTTTTAAATGACGCACAGAAGAATTACACAACCACAGAAAAAGAGCTACTTGCAGTGGTTTACGCCATTGACAAATTCAGATCCTATTTAGTAGGATCAAAAGTGATTGTGTATACAGATCATGCTGCTCTTAAATATCTACTCACAAAGCAGGATTCAAAACCCAGACTTATAAGATGGGTGCTGCTTCTGCAAGAGTTTGATATAGAAATAAGAGACAGAAAAGGAACAGAGAATCAAGTAGCAGATCACCTGTCCCGAATAGAACCAGTAGAAGGGGTGTCCCTCCCTCTCACTGAGATCTTTGAAACCTTTCCGGATGAGCAACTCTTTGCCATCCAGGAAGTGCCATGGTTTGCAGACATTGCAAACTACAAGGCAGTGAGATTTATACCCAAAGAGTACAGTAGACAGCAAATAAAGAAGCTGATCACGGATGCAAAGTATTATCTTTGGGATGAGCCGTATCTCTTTAAGAGATGTGCAGACGGAGTAATCCGTAGATGTGTGCCTAAGGAAGAAGCACAGAAGATCCTATGGCACTGCCATGGATCACAGTATAGAGGACATTTTGGAAGTGAGCGAACAGCCACAAGAGTCCTCCAATGTGGCTTCTACTGGCCTACTCTCTATAAAGACTCCCGAGTGTTTGTACTTAATTGTGACAGTTGCCAAAGATCTGGCAATCTACCTCACAGTTATGCCATGCCTCAATAAGGGATCTTGGAGATTGAGTTGTTTGATGTATGGGGCATTGACTTCATGGGACCTTTCCCACCATCATACTCAAACACTTATATTCTGGTGGCAGTGGATTATGTATCCAAATGGGTGGAGGCTATTGCAACACCCACTAATGACACTAAAACAGTGTTAAAATTCCTCCAGAAACACATCTTCAGCAGATTTGGTATCCCTAGAGTATTAATCAGTGATGGGGGCACTCATTTCTGCAATAAACAGCTTTACTCTGCTCTGGTTCGTTATGGAGTTAGCCACAGGGTAGCTACTCCATATCACCCACAGACTAATGGGCAAGCTGAAGTCTCAAATAGAGAACTCAAAAGAATCCTGAAACAGACTGTAATTAACCGTAGAAAGGATTGGGCAAGAAGCTTGGATGATGCTCTGTGGGCATACAGAACAGCATTCAAGACCCCTATAGGGAACTCTCCATACTAGCTTGTGTATGGAAAGGCATGTCACTTGCCAGTGGAACTGGAACACAAGGCCTACTGGGCAACCAGATTCCTAAACCTTGATGCCAAGTTAGCTGGAGAAAAACGATTGCTCCAGTTAAATGAGCTAGAGGAATTTAGACTCAATGCTTTCGAGAATGCAAAGATTTACAAAGAGAAAGCGAAAAGATGGCATGATAAGAAATTGTCATCTAGAGTCTTTGAGCCGGGGCAGAAAGTTCTGCTATTTAATTCTAGGCTCAAATTATTCCCCGGGAAATTAAAATCCCGGTGGAGAGGTCCATATGTAATCACAAACGTATCACCATATGGATACATAGAGCTTCAGGATAATCACTCTAACAAAAAGTTCATTGTTAATGGACAAAGAGTTAAACATTATCTTGAAGGCAATTTCGAGCAAGAATGCTCAAAACTGAGACTTAATTAAAGCTCAGTAATAGTCCAGCTAATGACATTAAAGAAGCGCTTGCTGGGAGGCAACCCAGCCAATCACAAAATTTAATTTTATTTGTTTCTGTTGATTTTTACAGGTATAGGTCAAAATATCTTCAAGGTAAAAAAGCAATTGATTGGATTCACAGAGTTAAAAGAGAAATTTGGAAGTTCACTGGCGAAAAAAAGGCCAGTAAGAAACATTTTGGGCGTTGAACGCCCAAAAGAAGCACCTACTGGGCGTTCAACGCCAGTAAGGGTAGCCATCTAGGCGTTAAACGCCAGAAAGGAGCATCTTCTGGGCGTTAAACGCCAGAAAGAAGCACCTTCTGGGCGTTTAACGCCAGATTGACAGCATCCTGGGCGTTCAGAAAAATGCCCAGTGACAAAGGACTTCCTGGCGTTCAACGCCAGAAAGATGCATCAGCTGGGCGTTGAACGCCCAGGAGAAGCAACATTTGGGCGTTAAACGCCCAAAACATGCAGCATTTGGGCGTTTAACGCCAGGATGGTGGGGAGGAGGTAAAATTCATTTTTCTTTACAAATTTTCTAAATTTTTATGTTTCAATTCATAATTTCTTGCATCAACATGTTTCAAAATGTCATCCTTCAAATCAAATTGGTTTTCTAAGAACCCTAATTTCTAAAATCCCTTTTTCAAAAATTTCAAATATATCTTAATCCATAAAGACAAATTATTTTTCAATCCAATCCAACTCTTTTAAAATTTGTTTTCAAAACTCAATTATCTCTTTAAAATCTTTTTCAAAATTAAAAATTCAAATCTATCTTTTTAATTATTATTCATATCTTTCTCTTTTTAAACTATATCTTTTTCTTATCATATCTATCTTTTATAAATCATGTCTTCTATCTTATCTTTTTCTTATTTTCGAAAATTCCCACCCCCCTCCCTATATATTGAATTCGGCGCCCCTCTCATCATCACCATGCCACACTTGCTCTCCTCCTATCCCTCTTCTTTCTTCTCTTTTGCTTGAGGGCAAGCAAAACTCTAAGTTTGGTGTGGTTATCCGTGATCACAAAAACATACTCATTAAGATCATGGCTCCTAAAGGAAAATAACCCACCCCAAGAGGCAAGAAAGAGAGTACTCCAAAGCCACTTTGGAATCAAGGGAAGTTCTTAACTAAAGAACATTTAGACCATTACTACAAAATAATGAGTCATAGATCAGTGATCCCGGAAGTCAAATTTGATCTGAAAGAAGATGAATATCCGGAAATCCAAGAGCAAATTCGAAACAGAAATTGGGAAATTCTGGCCAATCCTGAAACGAAAGTGGGAAGGAACATGGTTCAGGAGTTCTATGCTAATCTATGGCAGACAGACAGGCAAAGAATAATTGGAGCTGCTTTCTATGACCATCGGACCTTAGTCAGAGGAAAGATTGTTCATACCCATCCTGACAAGATCAGGGAGATATTTAAGATTCCTCAACTGAAAGATGACCCAGACTCCTTTAATAGGAGAATGATGAGGGTAAATAAAGGTCTAGACAAGATTCTAGAGGATATATGCATCCCTGAAGTCAGGTGGACCACCAGCACCACTGGCACCCCAATTCAACTCAAAAGAGAAGATCTAAAACCAGTAGCCAGAGGCTGGCTAGATTTCATTGGGCGTTCCATATTGCCCACCAGCAACCGTTCTGAAGTTACCATTAAAAGAGCAGTAATGATTCACTGCATCATGTTGGGAAAAGAAGTAGAAGTCCATCAACTGATCTCATGTGAGCTATACAAAATAGCAAACAGGAATTCCAAGGACGCCAAATTGGCCTATCCAAGCTTAATTTCTATGCTCTGCAAAGATGCCGGAGTGAAGATGGGAATAACAGAGTATATCCCAGTTGAGAGGCCAATCACTGGAATATCAATGGTCAGACAACAGCAACAAGATGATTCAGCCAAGAGGAGAGCACAGGAAGCCCTCCCAGAACTGCCTCAATTCGAATATTGGGGACATCTTGAGGATTCTATTTCCAAATTGCAAGAAGCTATGGACCAAATAAAGGAAGAACATAACAATCAAAGTAGCATGCTTTGCAAACTGCTTAAGGAACAGGAAGAGCAAGGGCGTGATCTAAGGGAGCTGAAGCGCAAAAAAAATTAATCCTTGAAAAGCACCCCACAGATTAGAGAAACATCTACTCCTCAAAACAACAGGTTGTTGAGTTCCAATTTTTCTGCTTTAACTTAGTAATAGGTTATTATAGAAATTTACCTTAGGAGATATATAGTAGTAGTAATTAGTATATCTATTTTTGATTTTATTTCCAATTAAGCTATAATTTATTTTTCTCATCTTCATCAGGCATGAATAAAGTAGTAGATTTTTTTTAGAATAAAGAAGTAATCTATATTTTTCGAGTTCTTAATAAATAAAAATTATAATTAATTATGTGTGGTGGCAATACTTTTTGTTCTCTGAATGAATGCTTGAACAGTGCATAACTTGTACTTTGAATTTGATGAATATTGGCTCCTGAAAGAATGAGGAGCACGAAAAATATTATTGATGATCTGAAAAATCATGAAATTAATTCTTGAAGCAAGAAAAAGCAGTCCATTCAAAAAAAAAAAAGAAAAGAAGGAGCAGTAGAAAAAGCCAATAGCCCTTAAAACCAAAAGGCAAGGGTAAAAAGGATCCAAGGCTTTGAGCATCAATGGATAGGAGGGCCTAAGGAAAAAGTTCTAGGCCTAAGCGGCTAAACCAAGCTTTCCCTAACCATGTGCTTGTGGCATGCAGGTCCAAGTTACAAACTTGAGACTGAGTGGTTAAAGTCGTGATCCAAGGCAAACAGAGTGTGCTCAAGAGCTCTGGACACCTCTGACTGGGGACTCTAGCAAAGCTAAGTCACAATCTGAACAAGGTTCACCTAGTCATGTGTCTGTGGCATTTATGTATCTGGTGGTAATACTGGAAAACAAAGTGCTTAGGGCCACGGCCAAGACTCATAAAATAACTGTGTTCAAGAATCAACATACTACACTAAGAGAATCAATAATACTATCTGAATTCTGAGTTCCTATGGATGCCAATCATTCTGAAATTCAAAGGATAAAGGGAGATGCCAAAACTGTTCAGAAACAAAAAGCTACAAGCCCCGCTCATCTAAAAAGAATCTGAGCTCCATTTAAAACTCTTAAATATTATTACTTCTTAATTTCTCTCATCCTATTTTATTTATCTAGTTGCTTGAGGACAAGCAACAGTTTAAGTTTGGTGTTGTGATGAGCGGATATTTTATACGCTTTTTGGGGGGTAATTTCATGTAGATTTTAGTATGTTTTAATTAGTTTTTAATAGAATTTTATTAGTTCTTAAGCAAAAATCATATTTCTGGACTTTACTATGAGTGTGTGTATTTTTCTGTGATTTCAGGTATTTTCTGGCTGAAATTGAGGAAGCTGAGCAAAAATCTGACTTAGGCTGAAAAAGGACTGCTGATGCTGTTGGATCCTGACCTCCTTGTACTCGAAATGGATTTTCTGGAGCTATAGGAGTTCAATTGGCGCGCTCTCAACGGCGTTGGAAAGTAGACATCCAGGGCTTTCCAGCAATATATAATAGTCCATACTTTGCGCGAAGATAGACGACGTAACTTGGCGTTGAACGCCAAGTACATGCTGCTGTCTGGAGTTAAACGCCAGAAACACGTCATGATCCGGAGTTGAACGCCCAAAACACGTCATAACTTGGAGTTTAACTCCAAGAAAAGCCTCTACTCGTGGATAGCTTTAGTCTCAGCCCCAGCACACACCAAGTGGGCCCCAGAAGTGGATTTCTGCACCAATTATCTTAGTTTACTCATATTCTGTAAACCTAGGTTACTAGTTTACTATTTAAACAACTTTTAGAGAATTATTCTGTACCTCATGACATTTTCAGATCTGAATTACATACTTTTTAATGGCATGAGTCTCTAAACTCCATTGTTGGGGGTGAGGAGCTCTGCAGCATCTCGATGAATTAATACAATTACTTTGTTTTCCATTCAAACACGCTTGTTCTTATCTAAGATGTTCATTCGCGCTTAATTATGGAGAAGGTGATGATCCGTGACACTCATCACCTTCCTCAATCCATGAACGTGTGCCTGACAACCACCTCCGTTCTACATCAGATTGAATGAGTATCTCTTAGATTCCTTAATCGGAATCTTCGTGGTATAAGCCGGACTGATGGCGGCATTCATGAGAATCCGAAAAGTCTAAACCTTGTCTGTGGTATTCCGAGTAGGATTCTGGGATTGAATGACTGTGACGAGCTTCAAACTCCTGAAGGCTGGGCGTTAGTGACAGACGCAAAAGAATCAATGGATTCTACTCCAACCTGATTGAGAACCGACAGATGATTAGCCGTGCTGTGACAAAGCATAGGAACGTTTTCACTGAGAGGATGGGAAGTAGCCATTGACAACGGTGACACCCTACATAGAGCTTGCCATGGAAGGAGCCTTGCGTGTGTTGAAGGATTTCAAGGAAGAGTTGAAGTTCAAAGGACAAAGCATCTCCAAAACTCCAACATATTCCCCATTACTGCACAACAAGTAACAACTATTTATTTTATGCCATTTTTACTTTATACGAGGCTAAAGAACTCTATTGGTATCCTGATTAAGATTAATAAAATAAACATAGCTTGCTTCAAACCAATAATCTCCGTGGGATCGACCCTTACTCACGTAAGGTATTACTTGGACGACCTAGTGCACTTGCTGGTTAGTTGTACGGATTGCAAATTCGTGCACCACTGGCCATTCGGCCATGCCTGAACCTTTCACTTATGTATTTTCAACGGTGGAGTTTTTACACACCATAGATTAAGGGTATGGAGCTCTGCTGTACCTCAAGTTTCAATATAATTACTATTACTTTCTATTCAATTCTTTTTATTCTTATGCCAAGATATACGTTGCACAACACTTTGATGAATGTGATGATCCGTGACACTCATCATCATTCTCACCTATGAACGCGCGTGATTGACAACCACTTCCGTTCTACTCTAGGCTGGGCGCATATCTCTTAGATTCCCCAACAGAATCTTCGTGGTATAAGCTAGATAGATGGCGGCATTCATGGGGATCCGGAAAGTCTAACCTTGTCTGTGGTATTCCGAGTAGGATTCCGGTATTGAATGACTGTGACGAGCTTCAAACTCCTGAAGGCTGGGCGTGATGACAAACGCAAAAGAATCAAGGGATTCTACTCCAACCTGATTGAGAACCGACAGATGATTAGCCGTGCTATGACAGAGCATTTGGACCATTTTCACTGAGAGGATGGGATGTAGCCATTGTCAAGGGTGATGCCTCCAGACGATTAGCCGTGCAGTGACAGCGCATAGGACCATTTTCCCGAGAGGATTAAAAGTAGCCATTGAAGATGGTGATGCCCTACATACAGCTTGCCATGGAAAAGAATAAGAAGGATTGGATGAATGTAATAAGAAAGTAGAGATTCAAGAGGAGCACAGCATCTCCACACGCCTATCTGAAATTCCCACTATTGATTTACATAAGTATTTCTATCCCTTTTTATTTTCTATTTATTATTAATTTTCGAAACCCATAACCATTTAATCTGCCTAACTGAGATTTACAAGGTGACCATAGCTTTCTTCATACCAACAATCTCTGTGGAATCGGCCCTTACTCACGTAAGGTATTACTTGGATGACCCAGTACACTTGCTGGTTAAGTTGAACGGAGTTGTGTCCACACATAGTTGAAAAAGCAATGAATTTTACAAAATACAATAACAAAGGAATCACAATTTCGTCCACCAAGTTTTTCGCGCCGTTGCCTGGGATTGTTTGAGTATGGACAACTGACGGTTCATCTTGTTGCTCAGATTAGGTAATTTTCTTTTCAAAAATCTTTTTCAAAATTTTTCTTTTCTTTTTCGCTTTTCCAAAATTTTTTTCGAAAAAAAAATTAATAAAAATACAAAAAAATTAATAAAATCATAAAAACCAAAAATATTTTGTGTTTCTTGTTTGAGTCTTGAGTCGATTTTTAAGTTTGGTGTCAATTGCATGCTTTAAAAATTTTTCTTGCATTTTTCGAAAATTTCATGCATTCATAGTGTTCTTCATGATCTTCAAGTTGTTCTTGACAGGTCTTCTTGTTTGATCTTGATGAATTCTTGTTTTGTGTTGTTTGGTTTTTTTTCATATGCATTTTTCGTTTGTTAGAGTCCATGCATTGAAAATTTCTAAGTTTGGTGTCTTGCATGTTTTCTTTGCATCAAAATTTTTTCAAAATTATGTTCTTGATGTTCATCATGATCTTCAAAGTGTTCTTGGTGTTCATCTTGATATTCATAGTGTTCTTGCATGCATTCTTTGTTTTGATCCATAAATAAAAGAGAAAAACACAAAATTGACGTTTTATTTTTTCTCTCTCATCCTTAAAAATTCAAAAATAAAAAAAATATCTTTTCCTTATTTCTCTCCAAATTTTTGAAATTTTGGGTTGACTTGGTCAAAAATTTTTAAAATTGGTTATTTCTTACAAGTCAAGTCAAAATTTCAATTTTAAAAATCCTATCTTTTCAAAATCTTTTTCAAAAATCATATCTTCTCCAATTTTTCCTCTTTTTCGAAAATTTCAAAAATTTATTTCAAAATATTTTCAAAATCTTTTTCTTATCTTTATATGATATTTTCAAAAATTCACTAATAATTAATGTGATTAATTCAAAAATTTGTAGTTTGTTACTTTCTTGTTAAGAAAGGTTCAATCTTTAAGTTCTAGAATCTTATCTTGTAATTTCTTGTTAGTGAAGTAAGTAATTTCAAATTTTTAAATTAAATCTTTTTATCTCTTATCTTATCTTTTTCAAAATTTTATCTTTTTCAAAATTGGATTTCAAAATATCTTATCTAACTTCTTATCTTCTAATCTTTTCAAATTTGATTTTAAATCTTTTTCAATCAACTAACTAACTTTTTGTTTGTTTCTTATCTTTTTCAAAACCAACTAACTACTTCTCCCTTTCTAATTTCGAAAATATCTCACCCTTTTTCAAAATTCTTTTTAAATAATTAATTAGTTTTAATTTAAATTTAATCTTATTTCTTATCTTTAATTTTCGAAATTACTAACCCCTTTTTCAAAATTATTTTCGAAATTCTCTCTCTCTTTTCTTATTCTATTTAATTATTTATTTACTAACACTTCTCTTCACCTCTCTCCATCTAAATATCCGAACCCACTCTTCTACATTCTTCTCCCCTTTCTTCTTTTACTAACATAAAGGAATCTCTATACTGTGACATAGAGGATTTCTCTTTCTTTTCTTGTTTTCTTCTCTTTCATATAAGCAGGAACAAGGATAAAGGCACTCTTGTTGAAATTGATCCAGAACCTGAAAGGACTCTGAAAAGGAAACTAAGAGAAACTAAATTACAACAGTCCAGAAATAACCTTTCAGAAATTTTCAAACAAGAGAAGGAGATGGCAGCCGAAAATAATAATAATGCAAGGAGAATGCTTGGTGACTTCACAAAGCCAACGTCCAAATTTGATGGAAGAAGCATCTCCATTCTTGCCATTGAAGCTAACAACTTTGAGCTGAAACCTCAGCTAGTTGCTTTAATGCAACAAAACTGCAAATTTTATGGACTTCCATCTGAAGATCCTTATCAGTTTTTAACTGAGTTCTTGCAGATCTGTGAGACTGTAAAGACGAATGGAGTTGATCCTGAAGTCTACAGGCTCATGCTTTTCCCTTTTACTGTAAGAGACATAGCTAGAATATGGTTGGATTCACAACCTAAGGACAGCCTGGACTCCTGGGATAAGCTGGTCACTGCCTTCTTGGATAAATTCTTTCCTCCTCAAAAGCTGAGCAAGCTGAGAGTGGATGTTCAAACCTTCAAACAAAAGGATGGTGAATCCTTCTATGAAGCTTGGGAAAGATACAAGCAGCTGACCAAAAGGTGCCCATCTGACATGTTTTCAGAATGGACCATATTAGATATATTCTATTATGGTCTATCTGAATTTTCGAAAATATCATTGGACCATTCTGCAGGTGGATCTATTCACCTGAAGAAAATGGCTGAAGAGGCTCAAGAACTGATGAGCGGATAATTTGTACGCTTTTTGGCATTGTTTTTAGTATGTTTTTAGTATCTTTTAGTTAGTTTTTAGTATATTTTTATTAGTTTTTAGTTAAAATTCACTTTTCTGGACTTTACTATGAGTTTGTGTATTTTTCTGTGATTTCAGGTATTTTCTGACTGAAATTGAAGGTTCTGAGCAAAAATCTGATTCAGAGACTGAAAAGGACTACAGATGCTGTTGGATTCTGACCTCCCTGCACTCGAAGTGGATTTTCTGGAGCTACAGAATCCCAATTGGCGCGCTCTCAACGGCGTTGGAAAGTAGACATCCTGGGCTTTCCAGCAATATATGATAGTCCATACTTTGCCCTAGATTTGATGGCCCAAACCGGCGTAGCAATCCGGCCTCAGAAATTCCAGCGTTAAACGCCGGAACTGGCATAAAACTTGGAGTTAAACGCCCAAACTGGCATGAAAGCTGGCGTTTAACTCCAGAAAAGGTCTCTACACGAAAATGCTTCATTGCTCAGCCCAAGCACACACCAAGTGGGCCCGGAAGTGGATTTTTCTGTCATTTACTCATTTCTGTACACCCTAGGATTACTAGTTTACTATTAATAGGATCTTTTGACATTGTATCAAGGACCTCATGACACTTTTACACGTTTCATTGTATACTTTCCACAGCATGAGTCTCTAAACCCCATGGTTGGGGGTGAGGAGCTCTGCTGTGTCTTGATGGATTAATGCAATCACTACTGTTTCTTATTCAATCATGCATGCTTCCATTCTAAGATATCACTTGTTCTTAATCCGGATGAATGTGATGATCTGTGACACTCATCATATTCTCAACCATGAACGTGTGCCTGACAACCACCTCCGTTCTACCTTAGATTGAGTAGATATCTCTTGGATTCCTTAACCAGAATCTTCGTGGTATAAGCTAGAACTGATGGCGGCATTCAAGAGAATCCGGAAGGTCTAAACCTTGTCTGTGGTATTCTGAGTAGGATTCAATGACTGAATGACTGTGACGTGCTTCAAACTCCTAGCAGGCGGGGCGTTAGTGACAGACGCAAAAGGATCGATGGATTCTATTCCGGCCTGACCGAGAACCGACAGCTGAATTCCGCTATGCTGTGACAGAGCATATGCAATCGTTTTCACTGAGAGGATGGGAGGTAGCCACTGACAACGGTGAAACCCTACATACAGCTTGCCATGGAAGGAGCCTTGCGTGTTTGATGAAGAAGACAGTAGGAAAGCAGAGATTCAGAAGATGGAGCATCTCCAAAACCTCAACCTATTCTCCATTACTGCTGAACAAGTACCAATTTCATGTTCTTTTGCTTTTTACAATCAATCCTGATAATATCTGATATCCTGACTAAGATTTACAAGATAACCATAGCTTGCTTCAAGCCGACAATCTCCGTGGGATCGACCCTTGCTCACGCAAGGTATTACTTGGACGACCCAGTGCACTTGCTGGTTAGTTGTGCGGGATTGCAAAAGTGTGATTGCAATTTCGTGCACCAAGTTTTTGGCGCCGTTGCCGGGGATTGTTCGAGTTTGGACAACTGACGGCTTATCTTGTTGCTTAGATTAGGACTGTTTGTTTTTGTTGGTTTAGAGTCTTTTAGTTGAGTCTAGTTTCATATTCTAAGTTTGGTGTCAATTGCATGCTTTTATTTTTTTTAAAAAAAAATTTTCGTTTTTGCATGTTCTTAGTCCCTTTTTGATTCATAAAAATTCTAAGTTTGGTGTCCTCTTTGTGTTTTTCTTTTTAAAATTTTCGAAAATTAGTGTTTGATTTTCTAAAAATTTTAAGTTTGGTGTTTTTTTGTGTTTTTCTCTTTCCTCTTTTCAAAAATCAAATCTTTTTCATAAAAAATTTTTCAATCATATCTTTTTAATTGCTGTTTTCAAAATCTTTTTAATTAACTATTTGATTCAGTTCTCAATTTGCTTTGATCTTATTTTCTTTTTGATTTTCGAATTTTTATTTTTATTTTCTTTTGTTTTATTTTATTATTTTCGTTTAACTTAAAAAAAAAAAACAAAATTTATCTCTTTGCAATCATTATCATTTCCCTTTTGTCCATTATGGACTTAAGTGGAATTAATCAGTCCAAGAGGACTCTGGGGTCATATGCTAACCCCATTACAGCTGCATATGGGAGTAGCATCTGCACACCTCCCATCAAAGCAAGCAGCTTTGAGCTAAACCCTCAACTCATTATCATAGTGCAGCAAAATTGCCAGTATTCCGGTCTTCCACAGGAAGAACCTACTGAGTTTCTGGCACAGTTCTTACAAATTGCTGACACAGTACATGATAAAGAGGTGGATCAGGATGTCTACAGACTATTACTGTTTCCATTTGCTGTAAAAGATCAAGCTAAAAGGTGGTTAAATAACCAACCTACAGCAAGCATAAAGACATGGAAACAGTTATCAGACAAATTCCTGAATCATTTCTACCCTCCAAAGAGGATGACACAGCTAAGGCTGGACATTCAAGGCTTTAAACAAGAGGATAATGAATCCCTTTATGATGCCTGGGAGAGGTATAGAGGTATGCTTAGAAAATGCCCCTCTGAAATGTTTTCAGAGTGGGTACAGTTAGACATCTTCTACTATGGGCTCACAGAAAAAGCTCAGATGTCTTTAGACCACTCAGCTGGTGGATCCATACACATGAGGAAGACAATTGAAGAAGCTCAAGAGCTTATAGACACTGTTGCTAGAAACCAATACTTATATTCTAGCAATGAGTTCGTTCCAAAGGAGGAAGTCATGGCATTAGTCACTGATCCTAATCCTCAAGAACAGATGAATGAGCTTAATCAACAATTGCTCCTGATGACAGAACAGCTAGCAGAATTTAAAGAAATGCTCCATGATACTAAGGTTGCTAACAAGAGCATAGAACTGCAGTTGAAACAAGCAAAACAACAAATATCTAAACAAATAACAGAGGAATGTCAAGCAGTTCAACTGAGGAGTGGGAAGACACTGAATAACACTGCTCAAAAGAACAAAAAGCCAAACAAGGAACAATTGACAGAGGATAACCAACCCACTGTGCAAAATCCCTTTGAGGACAGTAAGAGCCCAGAGAGGAATGTTATTGGCGTTCAAACGCCAGAAAGGGAAGGAAAGTTGGCGTTAAACGCCCATTCCTTGCCCAGTTCTGGCGTTCAAACGCCAGAAAAGGGGGAAAAGCTGGCGTTAAACGCCCATTCCCTGCCCTGCTCTGGCGTTCAAACGCCAGAAAAGGGGGAAAAGCTGGCGTTTAACGCCCATTTTCCACCCAATCCTGGCGTTCAGACGCCAAGGGAGGATCAGACACCTGAGAGTGCTGACAGTAATCCCTCTAAAAAGGTTTCTTCAACCACTTCTGTAAGGAATAAACCTGCAGCATCTCAGGTTGAAGAATATCAAGCCAAGATGCCTTATCCTCAGAAACTCCGCAAAGCGGAACAGGATAAGCAATTTGCCCGCTTTGCAGACTATCTAAGGACTCTTGAAATAAAGATTCCGTTTGCAGAGGCACTTGAGCAAATACCTTCTTATGCTAAGTTCATGAAAGAGATCTTAAGTCATAAGAAGGATTGGAGAGAAACTGAAAAGGTGTTTCTCACTGAAGAATGCAGTGCAGTCATTCTAAAAAGCTTACCAGAAAAGCTTCAAGATCCTGGAAGCTTTATGATACCATGCACATTAGAAGGTGCTTGCACCAAGACAGCTCTATGTGATCTTGGAGCAAGCATCAATCTAATACCTGCATCCACTATCAGAAAGCTTGGGTTGGCTGGAGAAGTCAAACCAACCAGGATATGCCTCCAACTTGCTGATGGCTCCATTAAACACCCATCAGGCATAATAGAGGACATGATTGTCAAGGTTGGACCCTTTGCTTTTCCAACTGACTTTGTGGTGCTGGAAATGGAGGAGCACAAGAGTGCAACTCTCATTCTAGGAAGACCTTTCCTAGCAACTGGACGAACTCTCATTGATGTACAAAGAGGGGATGTAACCCTCAGAGTCAATGAGGATGAGTTCAAGTTGAATGCTGTAAAAGCTATGCAGCATCCAGAACACCAGATGACTGCATGGGCGCTGACATTATTGACTCTCTGGTAGAAGAGATCAATATGGCTGAAAGCCTAGAATCAGAGCTTGAGGACATCTTCAAAGATGCTCAACCTGATCAAGAAGCACTAGAGGAAGCAAAGGAATTTTCGAAAATTCCTCAGGAGGAGGATAAACCTCCCAAACCTGAACTCAAACCTCTACCACCATCCCTGAAGTACGCATTTCTGGGAGAGGGTGACACTTTTCCAGTGATTATAAGCTCTGCTTTGAATCCACAGGAAGAGGAATCACTGATTCAAGTGCTAAGGACACACAAGACAGCTCTTGGGTGGTCCATAAGTGATCTTAAGGGCATTAGCCCAGCTAGATGCATGCACAAGATCCTGTTGGAGGATAGTGCCAAACCAGTGGTTCAACCACAGAGGAGGCTAAATCCAGCCATGAAGGAGGTGGTGCAGAAAGAGGTCACTAAATTACTAGAGGGGGATTATTTATCCTATTTTGATAGCCCCTGGGTGAGCCCTGTCCAAGTTGTCCCCAAAAAGGGAGGCATGACAGTGGTTCATAATGAAAAAAATGAACTGGTTCCTACAAGAACAGTTACAGGGTGGCGTATGTGTATTGACTACAGAAGGCCCAATACAGCCACCAGAAAGGATCATTTTCCTTTACCATTCATAGACCAAATGCTAGAAAGACTAGCTGGTCATGACTATTACTGCTTTTTGGATGGCTATTCAGGCTACAACCAAATAGCAGTAGATCCCCAGGACCAAGAGAAAACAGCATTTACTTGCCCTTCTGGCGTGTTTGCCTACAGAAGGATGCCTTTTGGTCTGTGCAATGCACCTGCAACCTTTCAGAGGTGCATGCTCTCTATCTTCTCAGATATGGTAGAGAAATTTCTAGAAGTCTTCATGGATGACTTCTCAGTATATGGAGACTCATTCAGCTCCTGTCTTAACCACCTATCACTTGTCCTGAAAAGATGCCAAGAGACTAACCTGGTTTTAAACTGGGAGAAATGTCACTTTATGGTGACTGAGGGAATTGTCCTTGGGCACAAAATTTCAAACAAGGGAATAGAGGTGGATAAGGCAAAAGTAGAGGTAATTGAAAAATTACCACCACCTGCCAATGTTAAGGCAATCAGAAGCTTTCTGGGACATGCAGGATTTTATAGAAGGTTTATAAAGGATTTTTCAAAAATTGCAAAACCTTTGAGTAACCTGCTAGCTGCTGACACACCATTTGTGTTTGACACACAGTGTCTGCAGGCATTTGAGACCCTGAAAGCTAAACTGGTCACAGCACCAGTCATCTCTGCACCAGATTGGGCATTACCATTTGAATTAATGTGTGATGCCAGTGATCATGCCATTGGTGCAGTGTTGGGACAGAGGCATAACAAACTTCTGCATGTCATTTACTATGCTAGCCGTGTTCTAAATGATGCACAGAAGAATTACACAACCACAGAAAAAGAATTACTTGCAGTGGTTTATGCCATTGACAAGTTTAGATCTTATCTAGTAGGATCCAAGGTGGTTGTGTACACTGACCATGCTGCTCTTAAATACTTACTCACAAAGCAGGATTCAAAACCCAGGCTTATCAGATGGGTGTGCTTCTGCAAGAGTTTGATATAGAAATAAGAGACAGAAAAGGGACAGAGAACCAAGTAGCTGATCATCTGTCCCGAATAGAACCAGTAGCTGGGGCGTCCCTCCCTTCTACTGAGATCTCTGAGACTTTCCCAGATGAGCAACTCTTTGCCATTCAGGAAGCTCCATGGTTTGCAGATATGGCAAACTATAAAGCTGTGAGGTTCATACCCAAGGAGTACAGCTATGTGCAAAGAAAGAAATTGATTTCAGATGCCAAGTACTACCTCTGGGATGAACCATATCTCTTTAAGAGATGTGCTGACGGAGTGATCCGCAGATGCGTACCCAGAGAAGAAGCACAAAGGATCCTATGGCACTGCCATGGATCACAATATGGAGGACATTTTGGAAGTGAGCGAACAGCCACTAAAGTCCTCCAGTGCGGCTTCTACTGGCCTACTCTCTATAAAGATTCCGAGAGTTTGTGCGTAACTGTGACAGTTGCCAAAGAGCTGGTAACCTGCCTCACGGATATGCCATGCCTCAACAAGGGATATTAGAGATAGAATTGTTTGATGTATGGGGAATTGACTTCATGGGGCCATTCCCACCATCATACTCAAACACTTACATTCTGGTGGCAGTGGACTATGTATCTAAGTGGGTAGAAGCAATTGCTACACCCACTAATGATACCAAGACCGTGCTAAAATTCCTCCAGAAAAACATTTTCAGCAGATTTGGTGTTCCCAGAGTACTAATCAGTGATGGGGGCTCTCATTTCTGCAACAAACAGCTATACTCTGCTATGGTTAGATATGGAATCAGCCATAAAGTGGCAACTCCGTATCATCCACAGACAAATGAGCAAGCTGAAGTCTCTAACAGAGAGCTAAAAAGAATCCTAGAACGGACTGTGATAGCCCGAAGAAAGGATTGGGCAAAGAGCTTGGATGATGCTCTGTGGGCATACAGAACAGCATTCAAGACTCCTATAGGAACCTCTCCATACCAATTGGTGTATGGGAAGGCCTGTCATTTGCCTGTGAAACTGGAACATAAAGCCTACTGGGCAACCAGACTCCTAAACATGGATGCTCAGTTAGCCGGTGAAAAAAGATTGCTCCAGTTAAATGAGCTAGAGGAGTTCAGACTCAATGCCTTTGAAAATGCAAAAATTTATAAGGAAAAGGCAAAGAAGTGGCATGACAAGAACTTGTCAACCAGAGTCTTTGAGCCAGGACAAAAGGTTCTGCTCTTCAACTCCAGGCTCAAATTGTTCCCAGGAAAACTCAAATCCCGGTGGAGGGGTCCGTATGTGATCACAGGAGTGTCACCATATGGATATGTTGAGCTTCAGGATATTGATTCTGACAGAAAGTTCATCGTTAATGGACAGAGAATCAAGCATTATCTTGAAGGCAATTTTGAGCAGGAGTGCTCAAAACTGAGACTTGAGTAATTCTCAGTGAAGGTCCAGCTAAAGACAGTAAAGAAGCGCTTGCTGGGAGGCAACCCAGTCATTAGGAGGTTATATGATTTGTTCTTACAGAGGCAAGTATCAAAAATGAAGGAATTCACAGAGTTACAGAAGGATTCAGCTCAAAAAGCAGAGAAAATGAGCTCACTGGCGAAAAAATGCCAGTAAGGGGCATTTTGGGCGTTAAACGCCAGAATGGGTACCATTCTGGGCGTTTAACGCCAGGAATGGTGCCATTTTAGGCGTTAAACGCCAGAATGGGCACCATTCTGGGCGTTTAACGCCAGGTGTGCAGCATCCTGGGCGTTCAGAAAAATGCCCAGTGATAAAGGATTTCTGGCGTTTAACGCCAGCCAGGGCACCTGGCTGGGCGTTAAACGCCCAAAAGGGGCAACAAATGGGCGTTAAACGCCAGAATGGGTGCCATTCTGGGCGTTTAACGCCAGCAAGGTGGGGGGACCACAATTTTGTTTTCAAATCAAATTTTTTCAAACTTTCCTTTTCTCACCCATACTTTTCTACAAAATCACACTTCAATCATTCATCATTCACTTTCAAATCTTCAAAAATCAAAACCATTCTTCAAATTTATTTCAAATCAATTACAAATATTGTTCAAAAATTTCACCCTTTTCTCAATTTCTTTCCATATCTTTTCAAATCTCTCTCTCTTTTTTTCGAAAACTCCCCTTCCCACCTTATAAATACACGTTTGGCTCCCTCATTCCATCACACCATTCGAATTTCCTCTTCCTCCCCCTCTCTCCTCTCTTTTATTTTGCTTGAGGACAAGCAAACCTCTAAGTTTGGTGTGCTTTTCCGTGATCACTAAGCCAAGATTCATCAATATCATGGCTCCTAAGGGAAAACAAACCAATTTAAGAGGAAAGAGAGAGACTAATCCAAAGAATCTTTGGAATCAAGAGAAGTTCTTAACCAAAGAACATGAAGACCATTATCACAAAATAATGGGTCTGAGGTCAGTGATCCCGGAAGTTAAATTTGATCTGAAAGAAGATGAATATCCGGGGATCCAAGAGCAAATTCGAAACAGAGGATGGGAAGTTCTAACCAATCCTGAGACAAAGGTTGGAAGGAACATGGTTCAGGAATTCTACTCAAATCTGTGGCTGACAGATAAGCAGAGAATGACTGGAACCGCTTACCATACCTATAGAACCATGGTCAGAGGGAAAGTTATGTACTTCCATCTGGACAAAATAAGAGAAATCTTCAAATTGCCTCAACTGCAAGATGATCCTGACTCCTTTAATAGGAGGATGGTGAGAGTAGATAAAGGGTTGGATCAAGTTCTAGAGGACATATGCCTCCCTGGAACTAAGTGGATAACCAATTCTAAGGGTGTCCCAAACCAACTCAAGAGGGGAGACCTCAAACCAATTGCAAGAGGTTGGCTAGACTTTATTGGGCGTTCCATATTGCCCACTAGCAACCGTTCTGAGGTCACCATCAAGAGAGCAGTGATGATTCATTGCATTATGCTTGGAAAAGAAGTGGAGGTTCATCATGTGATTGCTTGTGAGATCTACACAATTGCAAATAAAAATTCCACTGAAGCCAAACTGGCTTACCCAAGCTTGATCTCCTTGCTTTGTAAAGAGGCTGGGGTGAAGATGGGAGTAGATGAATTCATACCCATTGAACATCCAATCACCAAGAAGTCAATGGAAGGACAAGTGCAAGAAAACTCTATCAAAAGGAGGGCACAGGAGTTCCTCCCTGAATTTCCTGAAATTGGCTACTGGGCCAGCCTAGAAGCATCTATCACCAAGTTGCAAGAAACTATGGAGCAACTGAAGGAAGAATAGCAGAATCAGAACTGCATGCTCTGCAAATTACTGAAGGAACAAGAGAAGCAGGGGCGTGAACTCCAAGAGATGAAACGCCAAAGCTCTCCTCTCAAGCTGAGGGAGCATCCACTTCTCAAAATCAAGGTTGTTGAGTCCTAACTCTGTGAAAACCTCTATCATTAGGAGCCTATTTTTTCATTTTTGTTTTGTTTTTCTATTTTTAGTTTCATCTTATATTTATTTTCTGAGTCTTGTTCTTAATTCATAATTAATGAAATTTATGCCTTAAAGTTATGAATGTCCTATGAATCCATCACCTCTCTTAAAAGAAAAATGCTTTAATCACAAAAGAACAAGAAGTACAGGATTTCGAATTTATCTCTGAAACTAGTTGAATTGGTTTGATGTGGTGACAATACTTTTTGTTTTCTGAATGAATGCTTGAACAGTGCATATGTCTTTTGAATTTGTTATTCATGAATGTTAAAATTGTTGGCTCTTGAAAGAATGATGAAAAAGGAGACATGTTACTGAGGATCTGAAAAATCATAAAAATGATTCTTGAAGCAAGAAAAAGCAGTGAATTCAAAAAAAAAAAAGAAAAAAAAAGAGAGAGAAATTTTCGAAAAAAAAAAAGAAAAGAAAAAGAAAGAAATAAAAGTTGTGATCCGAGGCAAAAAGAGTGTGCTTAAGAACCCTGGACACCTCTAATTGGGGACTCTAGCAAAGCTGAGTCACAATCTGAAAAGGTTCACCCAATTATGTGTCTGCGGCATGTATGTATCCGGTGGTAATACTGAAAGACAGAGTGCTTTGGGCCACGGCCAAGACTCATAAAGTATCTGTGTTCAAGAATCATCATTCTTAACTAGGAGAATCAATAACACTATCTGGATTCTGAGTTCCTAAAGAAGCCAATCATTCTGAATTTCAGAGGATAGAGTGAGGTGTCAAAACTG
This sequence comes from Arachis stenosperma, assembly GCF_014773155.1. NCBI lineage: Eukaryota > Viridiplantae > Streptophyta > Magnoliopsida > Fabales > Fabaceae > Arachis > Arachis stenosperma. The sequence goes on along the minus strand of NC_080385.1, from coordinate 128,178,526 downwards.
TTCGGAGGCAAAAAGCTACTAGTCCCGCTCATCTAATTGGAGCTATGTTTCTTTGATATTTTGGAGTCTATAGTACATTCTCTTCTTTTTATTCTATTTTGATTTTCAGTTGCTTGGGGACAAGCAACAATTTAAGTTTGGTGCTGTGATGAGCGGATAATTTGTACGCTTTTTGGCATTGTTTTTAGTATGTTTTTAGTATCTTTTAGTTAGTTTTTAGTATATTTTTATTAGTTTTTAGTTAAAATTCACTTTTCTGGACTTTACTATGAGTTTGTGTGTTTTTCTGTGATTTCAGGTATTTTCTGACTGAAATTGAAGGTTCTGAGCAAAAATCTGATTCAGAGACTGAAAAGGACTGCAGATGCTGTTGGATTCTGACCTCCCTGCACTCGAAGTGGATTTTTTGGAGCTACAGAGGCCCAATTGGCGCGCTCTCAACGGCGTTGGAAAGTAGACATCCTGGGCTTTCCAGCAATATATGATAGTCCATACTTTGCCCAAGATTTGATGGCCCAAACCGGCGTAGCAATCCGGCCTCAGAAATTCCAGCGTTAAACGCCGGAACTGGCATAAAACTTGGAGTTAAACGCCCAAACTGGCATGAAAGCTGGCGTTTAACTCCAGAAAAGATCTCTACACGAAAATGCTTCATTGCTCAGCCCAAGCACACACCAAGTGGGCCCGGAAGTGGATTTTTCTGTCATTTACTCATTTCTGTACACCCTAGGATTACTAGTTTACTATTAATAGGATCTTTTGACATTGTATCAAGGACCTCATGACACTTTTACACGTTTCATTGTATACTTTCCACAGCATGAGTCTCTAAACCCCATGGTTGGGGGTGAGGAGCTCTGCTGTGTCTTGATGGATTAATGCAATCACTACTGTTTCTTATTCAATCATGCTTGCTTCCATTCTAAGATATCACTTGTTCTTAATCCGGATGAATGTGATGATCTGTGACACTCATCATATTCTCAACCATGAACGTGTGCCTGACAACCACCTCCGTTCTACCTTAGATTGAGTAGATATCTCTTGGATTCCTTAACCAGAATCTTCGTGGTATAAGCTAGAACTGATGGCGGCATTCAAGAGAATCCGGAAGGTCTAAACCTTGTCTGTGGTATTCTGAGTAGGATTCAATGACTGAATGACTGTGACGTGCTTCAAACTCCTAGCAGGCGGGGCGTTAGTGACAGACACAAAAGGATCGATGGATTCTATTCCGGCCTGACCGAGAACCGACAGCTGAATTCCGCTATGCTGTGACAGAGCATATGCAATCGTTTTCACTGAGAGGATGGGAGGTAGCCACTGACAACGGTGAAACCCTACATACAGCTTGCCATGGAAGGAGCCTTGCGTGTTTGATGAAGAAGACAGTAGGAAAGCAGAGATTCAGAAGATGGAGCATCTCCAAAACCTCAACCTATTCTCCATTACTGCTGAACAAGTACCAATTTCATGTTCTTTTGCTTTTTACAATCAATCCTGATAATATCTGATATCCTGACTAAGATTTACAAGATAACCATAGCTTGCTTCAAGCCGACAATCTCCGTGGGATCGACCCTTGCTCACGCAAGGTATTACTTGGACGACCCAGTGCACTTGCTGGTTAGTTGTGCGGGATTGCAAAAGTGTGATTGCAATTTCGTGCACCAAGAACTCATTGACATGGTTTCAAATAACCAATTCATGTACACTTCTGAGAGGAATTCCGTGAATAATGGGACACCTCAGAAGAAAAGAGTTCTTGAAATTGATGCTCTGAATGCCATATTGGCTCAGAACAAAGTGTTGACTCAATAGGTCAACATGATCTCTCAAAATCTGAATGGATGGCAACATGCATCCAACAGTACTAAAGAGGCAGCTTCTGAAGAAGCTTATGATCCTGAGAACCCTGCCATAGCAGAGGTCAATTACATGGGTGAACCTTATGGAAACACCTATAATTCATCATGGAGAAATCATCTAAATTTCTCATGGAATGATCAACAAAAGCCTCAACAAGGCTTTAACAATGGTGGATGCAATAGGCTGAGCAATAGCAAGCCTTTTCCATCATCTTCTCAGTAACAGACAGAGAATTCTGAACAAAACACTTCTAATTTAGCCAATCTAGTCTCTGATCTGTCAAAAGCCACTTTCAATTTCATGAGTGAAACAAGATCCTCCATCAGAAATCTAGAGGCACAAGTGGGCCAGCTGAGTAAGAAAGTCATTGAAACTCCTCCCAGTATTCTCCCAAGCAATACAGAAGAGAATCCAAAAGGAGAGTGCAAGGCCATTGATATAATCAATATGGCCGAATGCACAAGGGAGGAGGAGGACGAAAATCCTAGTGAGGAATACCTCCTGGGACGTCCCTCAAGCAAGAAGGAATTTCCTATTAAGGATCCAAAGGAATCTGAGGCTCATATAGAGACCATAGAGATTCCATTAAATCTTCTTCTGCCATTCATGAGCTCTGAAGACTATTCTTCCTCAGAAGAGGATGAAGATGTGACTGGAGAACAACTTGCTCAATATTTAGGAGCTATCATGAAGCTGAATGCCAAGTTGTTTGGTAATGAGACTTGGGAAAGTGAACCCCCCTTGCTCATTAATGAACTAGATACCTAGATTCAGTAAACTCTACCTCAAAAGAAACAAGATCCTGGCAAGTTCTTGATACCTTGTACCATAGGCACCATGACCTTTGCAAAAGCTCTGTGTGACCTGGGGTCAGGGATAAATCTTATGCCACTCTCTGTAATGGAGAAGCTGGGGATCATTGAGGTACAACCTGCCTTGTTTTCATTACAATTGGCAGACAAGTCATTGAGACAAGCTTATGGAATAGTAGAGGACGTGCTAGTAAAGGTTGAAGGCCTTTACATCCCTGCTGATTTCATAATCTTAGACACTAGGAAGGAAGAGGATGAGTGCATCATCCTTGGAAGACCTTTCCTAGCTACAGCAGGAGCTGTGATAGATGTCAACAGAGGTGAATTAGTCCTTCAATTGAATGGGGACTACCTTGTGTTTAAGGCACATGATCATCCCTCTGTGACAAAAGAGAGTAAGCATGAAGAGCTTCTCTCAGTTCAGAGTCAAGAAGAGCCCCCACAGTCAAACTCTAAGTTTGGTGTTGGGAGGCCACAATCAAACTCTAAGTTTGGTGTTAAGATCCCATATCCAAATCTAAGTTTGGTGTTGGGACTATACAACATTGACCTGATCACCTTTGTGGCTCCATGAGAGCCCACTGTCAAGCTATTCACATTAAAGAAGTGCTTGTTGGGAGGCAACCCAATTTTATTTATCTAATTTTTATTTTATTTTATTTTATTTTTATTTTGTGTTTTATTAGGTACATGATCAGGTGGAGTCACGAAAAAAATATAAAAATTAAAAACAGAATCAAAAACAGCAGAAGAAAAATCACACCCTGGAGGAAGGACAGGCTGGCGTTCAACGCCAGTAAGAAGCATCTGGCTGGCGTTCAATGCCAGAACAGAGCATGAACCTGGCGCTGAACGCAAGAAACAAGCAACATTCTGGCGCTGAACGCCAAGAATGTGCCTAGAGGAAAAGCTGGCGCTAAACGCCAGTAACAAGCATGAAACTGGCGTTTAACGCCAGAAACATGTTACATGTGGGCGTTAAACGCCCAGAACGTGCACCACTCGGCGTTTAAATGCCAGAATGGTATGCAAAGGCATTTTACATGCCTATTTGGTGCAGGGATGAAATTCCTTGACACCTCAGGATCTGTGGACCCCATAGGATAACCTCAGGATCTGTGGACCCCACAGGATCCCCACCTAACATATTCCCACCTTACCTCCTAATCCTATTTTACTCTTCCCCATGTCACACTTCCCAACAACTTCAATCTCTGAATCTCTCTTCCCAATAAACACTCCTTCCCAAAACCCTTCACCAATCACCTCAATCTCTCTTCCCAATTACCCCCTTACCACTCACATCCATCCACTCTTCCCCATAAACCCCACCTACCTTCAAAATTCAAAAACATTTTCCCACCTAATCCCACCCAAAATGGCCGAACCTACCCTCTCCCCTTTCCCTATATATACCCTTCCATTCTACTTCATTTTCACACAACACAACCCCTCTTCTATACCTTGGCCGAACCCATCTTCCCCTTCTCCTCCATATTTTCTTCTTCTTTTTCTTCTCTTATTTCTTCTCTTGCTCGAGGACGAGCAATATTTTAAGTTTGGTGTGGTCAAAGCACAATCTTTTTTGTTTTCCACTACCATCAATGGCACCTAAGGCCGGAGAATCCTCTAGAAAAGGAAAAGGGAAGACAAAAGCTTCCACCTCCGAGTCATGGGAGATGGAAAGATTCATCTCCAAGAGCCATCAAGACCACTTCTATGATGTTGTGGCAAAGAAGAAGGTGATCCCTGAGGTCCCTTTCAAGCTCAAGAAAAATGAGTATCCGGAGATCCGACATGAGATCCGAAGAAGAGGTTGGGAAGTCATAACCAACCCCATGCAACAAGTCGGAATCTTAATGGTTCAAGAGTTCTATGCCAACGCATGGATCACTAGGAACCATGATCAAAGTATGAACCCGAGTCCAAAGAATTATCTCACAATGGCGTTCCACTTGCCCATGATGCAAGGAGATGAACGCCCCTACACTAGAAGGGTCAACTTTAATCAAAGGTTGGACCAAGTCCTTACGGACATATGTGTGGAAGGAGCTCAATGGAAGAGAGACTCCAAAGGCAAGCCAGTTCAACTGAGAAGACTGGACCTCAAGCCTGTAGCTAGAGGATGGTTGGAGTTCATTCAACGCTCCATCATTCCCATTAGCAACCGATCTGAAGTTACTGTGGATCGGGCCATCATGATTCATAGCATCATGATTGGAGAGGAAGTAGAAGTTCATGAAGTCATCTCCAATGAATTCTACAAAATAGCCGAAAAGCCCTCCACCATGGCAAGGCTAGCTTTTCCTCACCTTATTTGCCATCTATGTTACTCAGCTGGAGTTATCATAGAAGGAGACATCCTCATTGAAGAGGATAAGCCCATCACCAAGAAGAGGATGGAGCAAGTAAGAGAGACCCTCCACGGTTCTCAAGAGATGCATGAGGAAGCTCATCATCAAGAAATCCCTGAGATGCCTCAAGGGATGCACTTTCCTCCCAACAACTATTGGGAATAACTCAACACTTCCTTAGAAGATTTGAGCCACAATGTGGAACAATTAAGGGTGGAACATCATGAGCACTCCATCATTCTCCATGAAATAAGAGAAGATCAAAGAGCAATGAGGGAGGAGCAATAAAGGCAAGGAAGGGACATAGAAGAGCTTAAGGACATTGTTGGTCCTTCAAGAAGAAGACGCCACTAAGGTGGATTCATTCCTTGTTCTTATTTCTTTCTGCTTTTTGGTTTTTATATTATATGTTTATCTATGTTTTGTGTCTCTACTTCATGATCATTAGTATGTAGTAACCATGTCTTAAAGTTATGAATAATTCCATGAATCCTTCACCTCTCTTAAATGAAATATGTTTTAATTCAAAAGAACAAGAAGTACATGAATTTCGAATTTATCCTTGAATTTAATTTAATTATATTGATGTGGTGACAATACTTTTTGTTTTCTGAATGAATGCTTGAACAGTGCATAATTTTGATCTTGTTGTTTATGAATGTTAAAATTGTTAGCTCTTGAAAGAATGATGAACAAAGAGAAATGTTATTGATGATCTGAAAAATCATGAAATTGATTCTTGAAGCAAGAAAAAGCAGTGAAAAAGAAGAAGCTTGCGAAAAAAATGGCGAAAAAAAATAGAAAGAAAAAGAAAAAGCAAGCAGAAAAAGCCAATGGCCCTTAAAACCAAAAGGCAAGGGTAAAAAGGATCCAAGGCTTTGAGCATCAATGGATAGGAGGGCCCAAGGAAATAAAATCCAGGCATAAGCGGCTAAATCAAGCTGTCCCTAACCATGTGCTTGTGTCATGAAGGTCCAAGTGAAAAGCTTGAGACTAAGTGGTTAAAGTCGTGATCCAAAGCAAAAGAGTGCGCTTAAGAGCTCTGGACACCACTAACTGGGGACTCTAGCAAAGCTGAGTCACAATCTGAAAAGGTTCACCCAGTTATGTGTCCATGGCATTTATGTATCCGGTGGTAATACTGGAAAACAAAGTGCTTAGGGCCACGGCCAAGACTCATAAAAGTAGCTGTGTTCAAGAATCAACATACTTAACTAGGAGAATCAATAACACTATCTGAAATTCTAAGTTCCTAGGGAAGCCAATCATTCTAAGCTTCAAAGGAAAAAGTGAGATGCCAAAACTGTTCAAAAGCAAAAAGCTACAAGTCCCGCTCATCTAATTAGAATTAATATTCATTGATATTTTGGAATTTATAGTATATTCTCTTCTTTTTATCCTATTTGATTTTCAGTTGCTTGGGGACAAGCAACAATTTAAGTTTGGTGTTGTGATGAGCGGATAATTTATACGCTTTTTGGCATTGTTTTTAGGTAGTTTTTAGTAAGTTCAAGCTACTTTTAGGGATGTTTCATTAGTTTTTATGTTAAATTCACATTTCTGGACTTTACTATGAGTTTGTGTGTTTTTCTGTAATTTCAGGTAAATTCTGGCTGAAATTGAGGGACTTGAGCAAAACTCTGAAAAAGGTTGACAAAAGGACTGCTGATGCTGTTGGAATCTGACCTCCCTGCACTCGAAATGAATTTTCTGGAGCTACAGAACTCCAATTGGCACGCTCTTAACGGCGTTGGAAAGTAGACATCCCGAGCTTTCCAGCAATATATAATAGTCTATACTTTATTCGGGAATTGACGACATAACTTGGCGTTGAACGCCAAGTACATGCTGCTGTCTGGAGTTAAACGCCAGAAACACGTCATGATCCGGAGTTGAACGCCCAAAACACGTCATAACTTGGAGTTCAACTCCAAGAGAAGCCTCAACTCGTGGATAGATCAAGCTCAGCCCAAGCATACACCAAGTGGGCCCCGGAAGTGGATTTATGCATCAATTACTTACTCATGTAAACCCTAGTAGCTAGTCTAGTATAAATAGGATATGTTACTGTTGTATTAGACATCTTTTGACAGTTTAATCTTTTGACTGTTTAGTCTTTGATCATTCGGTCTTTTGATCATTCAGGGGGGCTGGCCAGTCGGCCATGCCTGAACCTTTCACTTATGTATTTTCAACGGTGGAGTTTCTACACACCATAGATTAAGGGTGTGGAGCTCTGCTGTACCTCAAGTTTCAATACAATTACTATTACTTTCTATTCAATTCTCTTTATTCTTATGCCAAGATATACGTTGCACAACACTTTGATGAATGTGATGATCCGTGACACTCATCATCATTCTCACCTATGAACGCGCATGATTGACAACCACTTCCGTTCTACTCTAGGCTAGGCGCATATCTCTTAGATTCCCCAACAGAATCTTCGTGGTATAAGCTAGATAGATGGCGGCATTCATGGGGATCCGGAAAGTCTAACCTTGTCTGTGGTATTCCGAGTAGGATTCCGGTATTGAATGACTGTGACGAGCTTCAAACTCCTGAAGGCTGGGCGTGATGACAAACGCAAAAGAATCAAGGAATTTTACTCCAACCTGATTGAGAACCGACAGATGATTAGCCGTGCTGTGACAGAGCATTTGGACCATTTTCACTGAGAGGATGGGATGTAGCCATTGTCAAGGGTGATGCCTCCAGACGATTAGCCGTGCAGTGATAGCGCATAGGACCATTTTCCCGAGAGGATTAAAAGTAGCCATTGATGATGGTGATGCCCTACATATAGCTTGCCATGGAAAGGAGTAAGAAGGATTGGATGAATGTAATAAGAAAGTAGAGATTCAAGAGGAGCACAGCATCTCCACACGCCTATCTGAAATTCCCACTATTGATTTACATAAGTATTTCTATCCCTTTTTATTTTCTATTTATTATTAATTTTCGAAACCTATAACCATTTAATCTGCCTAACTGAGATTTACAAGGTGACCATAGCTTGCTTCATACCAACAATCTCTGTGGGATCGACCCTTACTCACGTAAGGTATTACTTGGATGACCCAGTACACTTGCTGGTTAAGTTGAACGGAGTTGTGTCCACACATAGTTGAAAAAGCAATGAATTTTATACAATAACAAAGGAATCACAATTTCGTCCACCAGTTTGGAATGCTTGGATTGGTGCAAAAAAACATAGAAAAAAATTTTGAAAAACAGAGCACCATCCACACGTACGCGCACTGTGCGCGTACGCGTGCATCAAGCGTTTTGGACCATCCACGCACGCGCGCCATGCACGCGTACGCATGGATTGAGAAGTTCCACCTTCCATACATTGACCCGAGAGTCAGGCCGGCACTGTGCGAAAATTGGGCCTAAGGCACAAACCCACTCGCGCGTACGCACACATGCCGCGTACGCGCCACTCTCGAAATAATCCATTGATGTGGACGCGCCATGTACGCGAACGCGTCGCGTCCATTACACCACCATCCGCGCACGCGCGCCATGCGTGCGTACGTGCGGATGCCCTTATTTCACTACATTTCTTTTCTTTTCCTCTTTCCATTTCTTTCCTCATCTCTTCTTCTTCCCTTCTTCTACCCCTCATCCAACAATCCCAAACACCATTCATAACCATTTATTTTAGTTAACTAATTAGTTAGTTAGTTGATTAGTTAGTTTTTGTTAGTTTTCATTTCATTTTCTCTTTTTCATTATAAATGTTGTATTATTGACTTTGTTTACTATGCATTGCTGCCCCTTTATTGCCTAAATGCTATTTTAGCATGAATGTTTCTAGATAATCTTTGTTGAATTCTATTGTTGAGGTTATATTTTGCTACTTGGTTTTGAGTTTTTTTATGCTTACCTTTTGAAAAAATACCAAGTGATGAGAATTGCCTTCGAACTTGCAACTCTTCTTGAATTGCATGATTTGGCCACCATGTGATTTGAGCCCTATTCTTCAATTAGGCAACCTCTTGATGGATGATGTTGTGCATTTACCTTAATGCATTGTATTTCATGCTCATATGCATCCAAATGCTTTTAGCTTGAATGATCTCATGCCTCTTTAATGCTTGTTTTACCTTACAAGTTTACTTAAGGCATTTCAAGCACACTAGAATGAGTAAAGAGCTTGCTTCTATTGTGACTTAGCCTTTCATGTTTGTGTGTGCTCTAAATCGTGCGTAACTTAGAATGCACACTCACTTTTATTAATGTCACATTGATTCACTCACTCAATCCTAGTAATTTACCTCATTCCAATAATGTATGCTTCCTTGCTTTTATATCTTCTCATCTTATGGTGTTATATTTTTGTTTTTCATAAATGATGCACCACAAGCAAAAATGGAAGCAGGAGAAAAAACACGCAGCAATCCGGAGATTCGCCGTACCCCTTGCTCATATTTGAGTTCACCGAGGACGGTGCAAACTTTTAAGTGTGGGGAGGTCGTCTGACCGATCGGCGATTTTGGGTAACAAGTTTCTAATTCCAACACTTTTGCATTTCATTTTAGGTTTCTAGGATTTTTACGTACATTTTCTTAATTTTGCATATATATACACAGTAAGCTTAGTCAAAATAATGAGATTTTTCAAGAATTCTATCCATAGGGCACCTCAATTGATTTGAGTGAAAACTTTTCATAGAACTTGCTTGAATTATATATCTTGTGGATTATGTTTTTGAGCTAAGAACACAAGCAAGTGAGTTTTGAGCCTAATGGTGTGGTTACATCTCATAACCACTTATTTTTCCTTCTTGTGTGCATTATTCTCTTTCTATGATTGTAATCTTTGATTTGTTTGATTCTTTATGTCCATTATTTTGTGTATACATGCATTTATATGATTAAGGCCATCATTTCATTTAGCTTACTTACCCAAAAAGCCTTACCTTTTATCATCCATTGTTAGCCAATTTGAGCCTACGATTAACACTTGTTCTTTAATTTAGCACATTACAAGTCTTAAAGCGAAAAACACTAAATGTCCTTATTTGGATCTTTGATTAGCTTAGGCTAGTGTGTGTGTGTGTATCATTCAAGTGTGGGAACTTTGGGACATTGGGTGAATAGAAGGGTAGTTTTGTATTGTTATGAAATTATTGGAAATTGGGTACATGCTCATGTATTGATAAAATGTATAGACCTTATGCATTGAGGTTCTTGTATATAATTTGAAAGAAATAAAAAATGAGAAAAACAAAAGAAAAGAAAAAAAGAAAAAATAATATGGAAAAGAAAAGAAAAAAATAGAAAAGAAAGAAACAAAGAAAAAGAAAACAATAAAAAGGGGACAAAATGCCCCAAAGCAAAGTGTAGCTCAATAAAATCGATGCATAAGTATTATGAAATGAAAAGGGATACATGAGTATGTGAAAAAGTGAAAAATGGGTAGTTAGGTTAACACTTGATTGTATAGGATGTCATAGGTTAGGTGGGAAGTTTAAACTTATTAAAGATTCAAATTTCAAGCTCACTTAACCATATATGCATCCTACCTTGACCCTAACCCCATTACAACCAATGAAAAGACCTCATGATAGATGTGTGCATGCATGAAATATATGTTGATTGTTAGAAGAAGAACAAATCTTAGAAAGCATGATTAGGAGAGAATTAAGTGGATCAACCCTAAACACTTGAGCGAATAGAGTGCAAACACTACCGGTGAGGGTTCGATTGCTCAATTACATGTTTCTACCTACAATCATCACTTTTCATGCAAGTTTGCAAAAATATTTAATAACTCAATCAATTGTAGATTAGACTTGCTAGTCCTTAGCCCTTGTGCTTATATATGCTTCTTGAGAATTGATTTATTTTGACCAAGCAATTGCATTCATTTAGATAGTTGCATATAGGTAAATTGCATTTAGTTAGCTCCCATTGAATAAATGCCATACCCTTCATTCTGGATTTAAGCATGAGGACATGCTTGGTTTAAGTGTGGGGAGGTTGATAAACCCCATTTGTAGGGTTTATCTTGTATTGATTTTTGGGGATTTTAATACCTTTTACCCACATTTATTCAATAAATTAGCATGATTTTGTGATTATCTCCTTATTTGTGCTTAGATGTGAAAATATGCTTTTTAGACCTTTAACTTGATGGTTTTAATCTCCCTTTGATTCCACTAGATGCCTTGATGTATTTGTTAGTGATTTCAGATTGAAAAGGCTAGGAATAGATCAAAGGAGTGAAGAGAAAAACATGCAAAGTGGAGAAATCATGAAAAGCCAAAGAATTGAACTCGCCCATGGACGCGCGTGCGCACCAGGTGCTTACGCGCACCTTGCGAAATGGCCCATGGACGCGTACGCGTCAATGCTGATACTTGATTTTTAAGTGAATTCGCACCCAACAAATTCTTAGGTGTTGTGGGGCCCAATGTCAACCAACTTTGGTGCCCAAACTGCTATTTAAAGCCAAGGATTGAAGAGCAAAGGGGGATTCCAATCATTCACACACATTATGATTAGTTTAGAAGTAGTTTTAGAGAGAGAAGCTCTCACTTCTCTCTAGGATTAGGATTAGGATTAGGTTTAGTTCTTAGATCTAGATTTTAATTCATCTTCTTCTACTTCTATCTTCTCAATTCCTTATAGTTACATTCATTCTTCTTCCATTCTTTTGTTGTAATCTCTTTTATGTTGTTCTTGTGTTTTGTTGTAGATCTACTTTTGTTTCTTCTACTCTCTTTCAATTCAATCAAGATAATTCATAATAAATGTGTTTCTTTTGATTGTTGTTGTTAATTCTTTTCAATAATTGTTGTTAGATTCTATTCTTGTTATCAATTTACTATGCTTTTCTTTTGTACCTTCCAAGTGTTTGATGAAATGCTTGGTTGGATTTTAGTATAGATTTTGTTCCTCTTGGCCTAGGTAGAGTAATTAGTGACTCTTGAATTATCTAATTCCTTTGATGATTGATAATTAGAAGTTGCTAGTTGATTTGAATACCTCTAAAGCTAGTATTTTCTTTAGGAGTTGATTAGGACTTGAGGAATCAAATTGATTCATCCACTTGACTTTCCTCCATGGTTAGAGGTTAACTAAGTGGGAGCAATGGACAATTTATTGTCACAATTGATTAGGATAACTAGGATAGGACTTCTAATTCTCATATCTTGCCAAGAGGTTTGTTAGTTATTAGTTTATTTTCCTTGCCATTTATATTTCTTGTCTAAAATCTTAAAAACCCCAAATATAACTCACAATTAATAACAAGACACTTCATTACAATTCCTAGGGAGAACGACCCGAGGTTCAATACTTCGGTTTATAAATTTAGGGGTTTGTTACTTGTGACAAACAATTTTTTGTATGAAAGGATTATTGATTGGTTTAGAAACTATACTTGCAACGAGAATTCATTTGTAAAAATTCTATACCATCAAAAATCCAATCATCACTTATATGGCAGAAGTATCTCTGTACCTGCCATTGGAGCTAACAATTTTGAGCTTAAGCCTCAGTTAGTCTCTCTTCTGCAACAAAATTGCAAGTTCCATGGACTTCCAATGGAAAATCCATATCAATTCTTAGTGATAAACGCTGATTTTGTGGTTTATCTTGTGCTTATTTTGGGGGATTTTATCACCTTTTCTCACATTTATTCAATGAAATAGCATGGTTTTGTAATTCTCCCTTGATTTGTGCTTAAATGTGAAAACATGCTTTTTAGGCCCTAAAATCGCTAAATTTAATTCACTTTAATTCCATTCGATGCCTTGATATGTTTGTTGACTGATTTCAGGTTCATAAGGCAAGTATTGAATGGAAGAAGTGAGGAGAAAAGCATGCAAAGTGGAAGAACTCATGAAGAAATGAAGGAACCGTAAAGCTATCAAGCCTGACCTCTTTGCACTCAATCGACCATAACTTAAGCTACAAAGGTCCAAATGAGGCGTTTCTAGTTGCGTTGGAAAGCTAATATCCGGGGCTTCGAATTGATATAAATTTTGCCATATGTTGCTTTGCGTATAGGGGCGCGCACATGCAATGTGCTCGGACACGCCGGTTGAGCACGTGACCCACTAAAGAGCAAATCGTGGCCAGCAATTTCTAGCTCCTTTTGGGCCCAATCTAACTCATTTCTAATGCTATTGAACCCAAGGATTGAGGGGGGAATGAACCAAGTAGTCATAGTTGAATTTTCATCATGTTTTAGGCTAGAATGCTAGAGAGAGAGGCTCGCTCCTCTCTCTAGATTTTAGGGTAGTTTTAGTTAATTCTTCTTGGATCCAAGGTTTAATTCATGTTTTAATTTACTTTTTCTTTACAATTTCTTGTTCATCTACTCTTCCTCTCTCTAAATTTGTATTTCATTCTTGCAATTGTTATTTTGTTGTTGATGCACTCTTTCTTCTTCTATTTCCCTTCAATGAAATTTGAAGTAATTTATGTAGATCTTGTTTCCTTTAATTATTGTGTTAATTCTTTACATTTGATTGTTGTTAGATTTAATTCTTGTTGTTGATTTAGTATGCTTTCCTTTTATGCCTTCCAAGTGTTTGATGAAATGCTTGGTTGGATTTTAGTATAGATATTGATCCTCTTGGCCTAGGTGGAGTAATTAGTGACGCTTGAGTTATCTAATTCCTTTGATTGATCGACAATTGGAAGTTGCTAATTGATTTGGATACCACTAACTAGTCTTCCCCTTGGAAGTTGGCTAGGACTTGTGGAATCAAGTTAATTCATCCACTTGACTTTCCTCTTTGTTTAGAGGTTAACGAAGTGGTAGCAATAAGCAATTTGTGGTCATAATTAAGGAGGATAACTAGGATAGGACTTCTAGTTTTCATATCTTGCCAAGAGTTTTGTTAGTTGCTAGTTTATTTTCTTTGCCATTTACATTTCTTGTCCAAAATCTCAAAAACCCTAAAATACCTCATAATCAATAATCATACACTTCATTGCAACTCCTTGTGAGATGACCCGGAGTCCAAATACTCCGGTTAATTCTTATTTGGAGTTTGTTATTTGTGACAACCAAAATTTTTGCATGAAAGGATTATTGATTGGTTTGGAAACTATATTTTACAACGAGACTCCATTAGATAAATTCTAAACCGTCAAGAATCCCTTCATCACTTAGCTGAATTCTTGCTAATCTGTGACACAGTCAAGACCAATGGAGTGAGTTTTGAGGTCTACAAACTTATGCTCTTTTCCTTTGCTGTAAGAGACAAAGCTATGATATGGTTGGATTCTCAACCAAAAGAGAGCCTAGACTTTTAGGAAAAGCTGGTTAATGCTTTCCTAGCTAAATTCTTTTCTCCTCAAAGGATGAGCAAAATTAGAGTGAAAGTTCAGACCTTTAAACAAAGAGAAGCTGAATCCCTCTATGAAGCTTGGAAAAGATACAAGCAATTGATCAGGAGATGTCCTCCTGACATGCTCTCAGAATGGGCTATCATAGGGAATCTTCTATGATGGTCTATCTGAAATGTCTAAGATATCATTGGACAGCTCTGCAGGTAGATCACTCCACTTGAAGAAAACGCTTGCAGACGCAAGAGAACTCATTAAGATGGTTGCAAACAACCAATTCATGTATATCTCTAAGAGAAACCTTGTGAACAATGGGATCCCTAAGAAGAAATAAGTTCTTGAAGTTGATACTCTGAATGCCATATTGGCTCAGCACATGATCTTGACCCAGCAGGTCAATATGATCTCTCAATATTTGACTGGAATGCAAGTTGCAGCTGGCAGCACCCAAGAAGTATCTCCTGATGTAGATGCTTATGATCCTGATCAACCCACCATGGAAGAGGTGAATTACATGGGAGAACCTTATGGAAACACCTACAATCTTTCATGGAGGAACCATCCTAACTTTTCATGGAAGGATCAATAGGAGCCTCAGCAAGGCTTCAATAATAATCAAGGTGGAAGGAACCAAAATAGGTTCAACAACAGACCACCATTCCCATCGTCTCAGGAACATATAGAAACCCCTAAGCAGAGCCTTTCTGACTTAGTCACTCTGGTCTCCAACCTATCTAAGACCACTCATAGTTTTATAACTGAAACAAGGTCTTCCATTAGAAATTTGGAGGTACAAGTTGGTCAACTGAGCGAGAGGATCCCTGAGACTCCTCCTGTACTCTTCCTAGTAACACTGAAGCAAGCCCAAGAGAAGAGTGCAAGGCCATCACCACTGAGGTAGAGGCCAAATCTGGAGAGAATAGGAAGGCATTGAATGCCAGTAAGGAAGATTTCACTGGGCATTCATCGCCCAAATTGGCTAAGATCCTGGTGCTAAACACCAATGAGAAAGCCCTCACTGGGTGTTCAATGCTCATCCTAGCAGCAGAGCTGGCGTTGAACGCCAGCCAGGGAACACTGGCTAGGCGTTCAACGCCCAAACAAGTAGGAACTCTGGCGCTGAACGCCAGTGAGGAACCCTTCCTCACTGGGCATTCAACGCCCAACCAGACAGGGAAGCTGGCATTGAACGCCAGCCAGGATACCCCTGCTGGGTGTTCAACACCCAAAATGATAAAGGAACTGGTGTTTAACGCCAGTAAGGGTATACAGCATGAGTGTTCAACACCCAAAGAGCTATCAGAGCTGGCGTTGAACGCCAGTGAAGCCACACTCTCTGAGTGCTTAATACCCATTCCAAAAATGCCTATCCAAGAACTAAAGGAAGCCAAGGCTCATATAGAGAACATAAAGATTCCTTTGCATGAACTTCTATAATGCATGAGTTCTGATGAAGACTCATCCTCTGATGAGGAAGAAGACATTAGGGAAGAGCAAGTTGCTCGGTACCTAGGAGCTCTCATGAAGCTGAATGCCAAGCTATTTGGTACAAAACCCTTGGAGGAAGAACCTCCACTGCTTTCCAAAGAACTCAATGCTTTGGTTCAGCAAAAGCTACCTCAGAAGCTTCCAAATCGTGGACGCTTCTTGATTCCTTGCACCATAGACACCATAACATTTGAGAAGGCTCTCTGTGACCTAGGGTCAAGTATAAACCTCATGCTACTCTCTGTAATGGAGAAGCTGAGAATCCTTGAGGTACAAGTTATAAACATCTCACTAGAGATGGCAGACAAGACAATGAAGAAGCCATATGGCTTAGTAGAGGATGTCTTAGTAAAGGTTGAAGACCAGTACATACCTGCAAACTTCATTGTCTTGGATATAGAAGAGGATGAGGATGATTCTATCATCCTTGGAAGACCTTTCCTAGCTACTACAAATGCCATTATTAATGTGGCAAAGGGAGAAATGGATTTCCAACTAGAAGAGGACTACATATTGTTTAAGATGTCCAATCCAAATTCTCCCTCTGAAAAGAAAAAGACCATGGTGCAACACCTAGTGTTCCAACCCTCTCTTTCTGTGCAGAGCTTTGCAGAGCCCCTAAATATTAATTCTATATTTGGTGTTGGGCAGCCATTAACAAGCTCTAAGCACAAAGGTACTAGGAAGAAAGTACCTAAAGGCAGGAGAGACAAAAAAGTTCCAACTGAATGCCTCTCACCTGGCATGAGAGTTGTCTTCACTAAGAAACCAGTCATACTATATACAGTGAGTCGTATTCTGTCTCTAGAGCATCTGGAGCTCATTCATGAGAAGACATGAAGAAAGTTCACTGTAAAGGGCAAAATTCTGAGCCCATACTTACCTCTATAAGGAGATAACCATCAAGCTAATGACGTTAAAGAAGCACTTGTTGGGAGGCAACCCAACCTTAATTAATTATTTCCATTTCTTTTTATTTTTTATTTTTTTTCTTTAAAGTTTTTTTAGGGTCATGATCATGTGCATCAGTCAGAACAGAGACAGAATTGTTCAGTAGAGAAAACAGAACACTCTGGATGGAGTGTTATTGGAGTTGAACGCCAGTCAAGGAGAACTGGTTGTGCGTTCAACGCCCCAAATGGGCAGCATTACTGGCGTTGAACGCCAGCCAGGGAGCAAACCCTGGGTATTCAAATGCCAGTGCAGAAGGAAGGGAATCTGAATTCCCTAGCCTCTCAGGATCAGTGGGTCCCATAGCATATTCGTTACCCCACTTACTTTCACACTTTTCCATACACACTTCCCTATAAACCCTAGCCCTATCACATCCATATCACTTTTCCAAAACCATCATAACTCCCACCAACCCCCACCCACTTCAAAACCAAATTTCCCTCCCAATTACCCACCCATGGCCGAACCCAACCCTACCCAACTCCTATAAATACCCATCCTTCTAACCCTTCATACACACACCTCTCATACACTCATAAGCCCCATTCGGCTAAGCCCTTTCTCTCCCTCTATCTCCTTCTATTTTCTTCTTTTTCTACTCCATTCTTCTCTTCTCTTTATTTTTGCTCGAAGACGAGCAAAGTTTTAATTTTGGTGTGGGAAAAGCGTTGCTTTTTGCTTTCCATTACCACTTATGGCATACAAGGTTGGAGAATCCTCTAGAAAGAGGAAAGGAAAGGCAGTAGTCGCCACCTCTAAATCTTGGGAGATGGAGAGATTCCCCCACTTCTATGAAGTAGTGGCAGAGAAGAAAGTGATCCCTGAGGTCCCTTTCAAGTTCAAGAAGAATGAGTATTCGAAAATCCAAAGAGAGATCTAGAGAAGAGGTTAGGAAGTCCTAACTAATCCTATTCAAGATGTTAGAATTTTAATGCTGCAAGAGTTCTATGCTAATGCATGGTTTACTAAAAACCATGACACTAGTGTGAACCCAAATCCAAAGAATTGGAGCACCACGGTCCGAGGGAGAATCTTAGATTTCAGCCTGAAAAGTGTGAGGTTGGCGTTCAACTTGCCTTTGATGCAAGGAGATCCACATCCTTACACTAGGAGAGTCAACTTTGATTAGAGATTAGATCAAGCGCTCTCAGACATCTGTGTGGAAGGAGCACAGTGGAAAAGGGATTTCCAAGGCAAGCCCATCACTAAGAAGGAGATGGAGCAAACTAGAGAGCATGCACAAGAGCCTATGTAGCCACCTCAGCATGAGATCCCTGAGATGCCTCAAGGGATGTATTTTCCTCCTCAAAGCTATTGGAATCAATGGAAAACTTCTCTTGGAGAACTAAGCATTAACATGGAGTAATTGAGGGTGGAGCATCAAGAGTGTTCCACCATCCTCAATGAAATAAGAGAAGATCAACGGGCTTTGAGGGAAGAACAACAAAGACAAAAGAGTGACCTTAAAGAAATCAAGCACTACATTGGATCCTCAGGAAGGAGCACTAGCTGCCACCATTAAAGGTGGATTTGTTTTCTTAATCACCTCTCCTTTTGTTATTTTTCTGTTGTATTGTATTATCTGTTCTCTTGCTCTTATTGCATGATCATTTGCATTGATGTCTTAAAGTTGTAAAATATTCCATATATCTCTCACCTTTCTTAAAAGAAAATTTTATGTGAAAAGAATTGAGAGATACAAGAATTTTGAGTTTTACAATAAGAATAGTCAATTATCTTAACGTGGTGGCATTGCTTTTGTTTTCTGAATGTATGAATGAACAGTGCATATTTGAAATTGAAATTTATGAATGTTGGATCTAGAAAGAAGGACGAAAAAGGAAAAGTATTATTGGTAATATGAAAAATCTCAAAAATTGATTCTTGAAGCAAGAAAAAGCAACAAAAAGAAAAAGAAAAAGCATGTTGCAAAAGAAAAAAACAATATATGCATGCGAAAAAGAAAGGAAAAATGGCGAAAAAAACATAAAAGAGAAAAATCCATTACTGCCCAAAAATGCAGGAAAAGGAGGGCAGATTGAAAAAGCCAATAACTTTTTAAACCAAAAGGCAAGGGTAAAAGATCCAAGGCTTTGAGCATCAATGGTTATGAGGGCCTATAAGGATTAAAATCCTGGCCTAAGCGGCTCAAGCAAGCTGTCCCTAACCATGTGCTTGTGGCGTAAAGGTGTCAAGTGAAAAGCTTAAGACTCAGTAGTTAAAGTCGTGATCCAAAGCAATAGAGTATGCTTAAGAACTCTGGACACCTCTATCTGGGGATTCTAGCAAAGCTGAATCACAATCTGAAAAGGTTCACCCAGTTAAAGTGTCTGTGGCATTTTTGTATCAGATGGTAATAGTGGAAAACAAAGTGCTTAGGGTCATGGCCAAGACTCTAAAAGCTGTGTTCAAGAATAAAAAACAACTTAACTAGGAGAGTCAATAATATCATCTGGATTCTATTTTCCTAAGAATGCCAACATCTCTGAGTTTCAATGGATAGTGAGATGCCAAAACTATTCAGAAGCAAAAAGCAACTAAGTCCCGCTCATCTAATTGAAACTGAGCTTCATTGAAAACTCTAACATTTATTGTACCTTAATCTTCTTTTTATCCTATTGTGTTTTTAGTTTCTTGAGGGAGAAGCAACAGTTTAAGTTTGGTGTTGTGATGAGCGGATATTTTATATGCTTTTTGGCATCATTTTCATATAGCTTTTAGTATGTTTTATTGAGATTTTATTAAGTTTTCATAGGTTTTAGTGTTAAATTTATATTTTTGGATTCTACTTTGAGTTTGTGTGTTTTTATGCAATTTCAGATATTTTCTGGCTGAAATTGAGGAGCTAGAACAAAAGTCTGATTCAGAGACAGAGAAAGCACTGCAGATGCTGTCCGGATCTGACTTCCTTGCCCTTGAAAGAGCTTTTCAATGGCTATGAAAAGCTGACTTCCAGAGCTTTCCAACAATATATAATAGTCTATACTTTGCTTTAGAATAAAAGACCCAAAACTGGCGTCCAACGCCAGCCTCCTGCCCCCGGGAGAAGAGACCAGCGCCCAAGGAGAAGAGACCAGCGTCCAAACTCCCAAAGAGTACCCCCTAGCCAGCGTTCAATGCCCTAGAGGCCTCCAAGCACGTGGATCTCATCAAAGCTCAGCCCAAACACTCACCAAGTGGCCCCGGAAGTGGATTTTAACACTAAAAAGACCGTTTTACCCTTTTTATGTAATCCTTAGTCATTAGTTCAGTATTTAAGGGTTATTTTATGGGATCTTCGCACACTTTTACACCATATTTCATTTTTCACTTTGTATTTTCTATTAGTATGAGTTTCTAAACCTCCTAGGTTGAGGGGAGGAGCCCTGCTGAGTGTTGTGAATTAATAAAAGTATTACTATTTCTCTTTAATCTGGGTTTGATTTAATTCTAAGATGTATATTCGTTCTTCAACATGATGAATAGGATGACCCGTGACAATCATCTTCATTCTTCATACTAAGACCCCGTGCCTGACAACCACCCGTGTTCTTCTTGGGTTTGTGTGAATACGTAAGTCGAAAGCATTGAACCGCCAGCTTGACTATACATCTCTTAGATGGCTAATCCACGACATCATTGGGGACTTCTTGAGACACCAGTTCAGCCGAGGTATGGGAAGATTAGGGTCTCTGTGGTAGGGGCTATAACCAAGGCGTATCATCCTCTTATATGGAAGATTCGACCTTGTCTGTGGTGTTTTGAGTAGGATCACCAAAGAGAATGAACTGCAGGAACTTCACCCTCAATCAGAATGGATCCGCACTAACCCTGGGGTTTAGATCTGGAGGAGTATTGGTGGCTGCTCAAACCAGCCTCAATCACATACAGCATGCCGTAGAAGAAATCATTCACCAATGAAGAAGACAGTAAGACCAGAGTTAATCCAGAAGGACAAAGCAACTCCAAGCATTAACCATCTAAGGTTTAAGATTATCATTGTAAACATATCAACCTAGTTCAGATCTCACAAATCAAACCAACTCTTCTATCCTCCTGACTAAGACCTACAAGATAACCATAGCTTGCTTCGAACCACAATCCTTGTGGAATCGACCCTGACTCACTCAGGTATTACTTGGATGACCCAGTGCACTTGCTGGTACAGTTGTACGAAGTGTGGGGATTCGTGCACCAGGTTGCGTCAAGTTGGGCGCTAAATGCCAGGTTGGGCATTTAGCGCCAGGAATGGCAGCCAGGGTGCTAGCATTAAATGCTGGGAGGGCGTTTAACGCCCTGGATGGCACCAATCTCAAGAAGTTCATGCCTCATAGGGCTCTTAGCGCCAGGCTCTCGTCCCTTAAAAAAAATTCCAGTACTGGTGTAACGCCAGCGAGGACCTTTAACGCCCCAGATGGCACAAATTTTGCAATGTTGTGGTGCTGAACGCCGAGGCTGGCGTTTAGCGCCAGCAACGCAGATTTCAAAATTGAAGAAATGGTTTAATCATAAACAATGGTGAATTGCCCTCCCTTTCCCTTTTGAACGTCCCCTTTGACTGTTTAACCAAACACCCCCTCCCCCTCTCACCCCTTACCAGCTTTTCTATCCCCATTCATCCCCCACATACCAATCACCCTTCACATCACCCAATCACCTCTTATCAATCCCACCAAATCTTTCTTCCCCATTACCAATGGTCACATGCCCTTCTCCATTCAACTCCATTTAATTTCATTTCACCCACCAACCCTTCTCTATTACTCCATTTTAGCCATAACCTCCATCCATTACCATCTATATAAACCCCAATTCTCCATCCTTTTACCTCACCACCGCAAAACAACTTTTAACTTGCCTCCCCTCCCTTGTTTTACCTACCCATTTCACTCCCCTCTCCTCTTAGTTCTTTCTCCAGCATTACCCACTCCCTTTACCTTTCATCCCTCTATTTTGTACTTCCCATTTTCATATTTCATTTAATGCACTTCTTAATCCCTCTTATAACTGACCCACTTCCCCCTCTATCTCTACCATTTTGTTCCTCTCCCTTCATCCCAGTCTCTCTTCGTCCAAGACCCACGAGGATCACTTCCATGAGATT
This sequence comes from Arachis stenosperma, assembly GCF_014773155.1. NCBI lineage: Eukaryota > Viridiplantae > Streptophyta > Magnoliopsida > Fabales > Fabaceae > Arachis > Arachis stenosperma. The sequence continues at coordinate 128,156,652 of NC_080385.1, read as the reverse complement.
GTGAGCGAAACGAAGGAGATCCAGAGGTCCGATTTGATCTATAGCCGGATGAATATTCAGAGATCCGGGAGTAGATTCTGAGGAAAGGTTGGCATGTGCTATGCAACCCTATGATGGATGTGGGTGTTCTAATGGTCAGGAAGTTCTACGCAAATGCTTGGGTGACTTACAAGCATATCAAAGGCGTGAACCCTAACCCAAAGAACTAGCACATGATAGTTCGAGGGGGGATCATACAGTTTGGTCTAGAGAGGGTAAAGGATGTACTACAGTTGCCACTATCCAAAGATGACCCTTACTCTTACACTCAGAGGGTCAACACTGATCAAAGACTGGACCAAGTCCTCATAGATATATGCGTCCCCAGAGCACAGTGGAGTAGGGATGCTAGAGGTCAGCCGTACCTGTTGGAAAGTGATGCGTGAGCATCTTTCCTATCTTTTCCTAATGAATTTGCATTTGAATTGTTAAGTTTAATCAAGATTTAAATACTTTTTATCCACTATGAATGCTACTTTAAGTTTTGTGAAATTTTGTTTATTACAGGTAGCATTCGGATGGATTTGACAGAGTTTTATAGAAGAAGAGGTAGAAATTGGATGATGATGTCAACTCTGACCTCCTTGCACTCTAACGGACATAACTTGAGATATAGAGATTCAATTGAAATTATTCTAGTGGCATTGGAAAGCTAACTTCCAGAGCTTTCCAACGATATATAATAGTATACATTTCTTCTCCAATTTGTATGGCCATGTTGACGCCTAACTTGGGATTTTCCAAGTTAGGCGCCGGATGAAGCAATTACTCTCCAGAACGTGCTGCCAAGGCCACACCTAACTTCAATTTCCTGAAGTTAGCTGCCAGTCCAAAGCATAGCAGTGGTCCCCGCATCCATCAATTATTAGCCTTTGAAGATTTATTATTTATTTTGATTAACACTTTTATTTTATTACAAATAGAAAAAGATATTATTTTGTTTTAGAAAACATAATTTACATTTATTAGGATTATATATAAAAGGGAAAAGTTTCAGCCCGTTCGGGCTAACTTCTCTTTTACGCACCTCATTCTACAATTTACAGTTTTTCTGAATCTTAGTTTTCTCTCTAAGTCATGAGCAACTAAACCTCCACTTTTAAGGTTAGAGCTCTATTTATTGTATGGATTGATACTATTACTCTTCTATTTTAATTACTATTTTGATTTTGATATCAAGAATTTGTTTTTGTTCTTCATCTTAAGGATTTGGGTAGATCGGAAGTATAAGCATTATTCTATTTGAGTTCTTTTAAACCTTGGAAAAGAAATTTACCTGAACAATAGCTTGAAAACAATTTCTCCTAAATCTCTAATTATTTGGACTTAACAGGATATGTGACATATAATCCTCTTATATTTGGGTAATTAGGGTTTCTGTGGCACATAAACTAGAATTGAACTTAACCTTCTAATTGAACTTAAGTGACCAAGGAATTAGCGATTAATTAGGTTAGAGGAGACTAAATTGCTAAGAAATTAGGATTTAGTCATTTACAGTTTGCCATGAATTGAATCTTACATGATTAAAATAGTTGGTAAAAAAAGTTAATCCAGAAGATAAATAACTCCGAAACCTTAACTGTTCTCTCATATAATCTTCACAACATGTTTACTGCTTCCTTTCTAATTCTCTGAATTTACTGTTTAATGCTATTGAACTCTCAACATCATTTTCTGTTTGTCTGACTAAGTAAGTCACTCAACCATTGTTTCTTAATCCATCAATCCTCGTGGGATTGACCCTCACTCCCTGAGGTATTACTTGGTACAACCTGGTGTGTAACACCCTACTACACAGAGTCTTATTCTTAAATCATAAAACTGAGGTGGCAAGGTATTACGACCATTAAAAATAAAAAAATATATAACATAGTTGAAAAAGTTTTATATCTAGGAGCCTTTGAAGGAAATTTTAAAACAAAAGTCGTAATGCTCACGTAAACGAAAACTTGCGTACGAAGAAACGTAAGATATATGTATATGAATAATAACAAGAGAGTGTCAAAGATATAATTAACAAAGCTTCCAACACAATTCACGAAGATAAACTGGCCAGAGCATATAGGAATATATATACATATATATGAGAGAGTCCCAAAATGACCCAAAGTAGAAAAATGACAACCTGTTTCTCCGAGTCAACCTCTAAGGGGGACAAACATAAAATACAAGGTGGAGAATCTATATACATACATAAATATAAAAAAAATATGCCCTTGAGTCCTAAGAGTTCTTCGCTTCATCAGAGTCTCCAGAATACAGAGTGGTGCTTCTCAACCTGCATCTTAAAAACTACAATATTGTATGGGATGAGAACCGAGGTTCTTAGTATGGTTAAGGTGCCCACATATATAATGAATAAGGTCCTAGAAAAACCAGAGGCAATCCTAGAATGCCGACACTCAAATTATAAAACTTAAAGGAATAAACTGAACCTTAAATTTGGCAAAACTTTCTAAGGTACCCAAGTCAAAGTATAACCCTAACTCTGTAGTTTACTTTCTGTCTCCTTTAACTCTAACCCCTTGATTTCACTTTCACATAACATAATTGACGGTAATCAGTGGCTAAGAGAAGGGGCGGTTGAATCTTAGCCCCTTTTTGCTGAATATTGATTTCTTCCTTTTTAAAGAAATTTCAGGAGATATTTTTGTTTTTGTCTTGTGCCAAGTTGAGAGACACTTTTATTTTTGTCTCCTGATAACCAGAAACTGAGAAAGGAGTAGAGAAGAAGAATTAACACCAGATATATCCTGGTTCAACCACTAGGTACAATATGGCCTACATCCAGTCTCCATCACAACAATGATGGAATTTTACTATGTTATCACAACATTACAAACACCAATTTCTCCCTAGGAACTACCCATTCCTATCTGAGACAAATCCAGATATTACACCCAATCTGAACTTGACTAGGACTCAACCCTAGCTTTCAACCGCAAAGTGCTAACCCAACTTGCAAGTGAATTCCGACATGATCATGAAACACAAGAGACAGATGTATAAAGAAACTCTGAGACATCTATGGCTTTTTCTCTAATATTGATCACTACCTTTTACCTCACATTGGCTTTTCCTTACAAACCTCACCATGTTTGCCTTTTTTACCATGAGACACAGACAGACAATACTAAGAAAAAGAAACTAAAATGAAACTCATTGAAAGAGAAGAACTCAGGAAGCTTGGATAGCTGTGAGAACTCTGTGCTTTCACTTTCTCTCCTTGATTTCAACCCATGGCCGTTCACCCTTAATATATAAGGGGAAGCTTCCAAGGTTGAAACCGACTCAACCAAGAAACTTCTTCTCCAACCAAAAACAGCAGCGGTTCGGACAAAGAGAAGAGAGAAGGAAAACCAAAAACCAACATGCATGTACCTCTCTCAATCCTTTTCATCAAGCTTCTTCAATATGAGCCTTTGATCTTGACTTTGGCCCCATGAATGGATTCAGACCCTTGATGAACTTCTGACCCAGGATAACTCTTTGTTTTCCATTTTTGTTTCTTCCTACGTGTAGCTCGGCGGCTACTTTCTTTCTTTGATGAACAAAAATGGAAGTGAACTTTTGCAACTGATATCCTCCTCTCTGATAGAGGCGGATCCTTTCTTTTCTTGGTATCGAAAATCTTGAAACTCTTCTTCAAATCTTGCCTTCAATGGCAAAAATCTTGCCATGCCTTACTTCATATCTGTCTTCTGAGATGAACTTCACTAGCCTCTTGTCATCCTAGACTTTTCTTCCATTAGGCTTCTGATGACTTCCTCTGATAACTTCTATCTTCTTCTCTGTTGATGTGATATGACCGAAAAGCAAACAGAGAGGAGAGAGAAGAGACAAAGCTTTCAATGCACAATAAACTCAATTTAATTTTGAGTTTCAGTTACCTATGCATGCTATTAACCAAATTGAATTTTGAATTCCAATCACAATAGGGAGTAGGTAACCGAACCAAGCAATAAGATCTTTAGACCATTACTTTCTTTCTTTTCTCAATTCGGATCAAGGCCTTGTTGGATCAAGAGGAGAGTTGTCTTAGGCTGTGCACATGTTTCTTGGCCCAATACGTTTACTATCCCATTAAAAATTCAACCACTTAGAATGAAATAATTTTGTATAAAGGCTGAACATATTTTAATCACAGTGGGCTTGATTCAATTTGGCCCAATAGGGAATCTGCACACTAACAAACATATTAAACAAATAATTGAAAATAATTTAAACACTTAATTTCCTAATTAATATTTTAATAATGTTTGATCATCATTTTAATTGGATACAAGTTTTTCAAACTCAACAATAATATTCTGTATATTTTACCACTTACTATTAAATCATTGTTAACCAACCCTTACACTGACCCAACCAGTCACGGTCTATTGCCCAAATCAAACCAGCTCAGCCTCTAGCCCATATAAACTCAACTCGGACTCTGACCCATTTCAAAATAAAACATTATTATTATCAGTCCACCACCAAAGTAATCAAATAGAAGGACAATCACAAACACAAGCAAATACAAGGCAAACAAATTTAAAGAACAGTTACAGCAAGTATCACAGTTACCAGTTATACACAATCTATCAGTTAGGCAAACCAAAATAAGTATGCACACCCAAACAAAGCAAACAAATGCAACATGATGCATGCCTATTTTACTGGCCATGAGCTCATGTGTCGGTTATATCGCCAGAACCCGACACATCTGGTAGCTAACCCAGACATTTATCTCTAGGTTGGCATCTCCAAGAGGATCATAAACGAAGGTGAGTGTCTTTCCACATCGAAGGAGTATGCCTTTCCTCCTTCTCCTGGAGGATATACGAAGGAGAGTGCCTTTCCACATCAAAAGAGCGTGCCTTTCCACTTTGCAACCAGGGAAGAATGTGGGGAAAAAATACGAAAGAGAGTGCCTTTCCACTTTTTCCACATCTTCATCACGATAAGAAAGGAAATCTTCCGTCCTCAACTTGCTATCGGAACACATTTTCAAGTTAACACGCAAGTGGGTTCGCACCCAGACCTTGCCATCTCGACCATTTCGGCCATACCCAGTAACATCACAAGTCAAACTTTACCATTCTAAATTCATTAATCATACATCATTACCCGTTCTACACTCAACCAACCCCAATTTATGCTTCCAAACCTTTCTCCACTTCCAAGTGACCTTCTTTTTCATAGCTTAATCTCATCATTACACTTAAAACTAATTCTTAGGGTCTGGAAGAGTAAAAACAGAGGTTTAGATGTTCAAAATTATGTTTTAAAATACAAAACTTGCTTTGCTAATTTTAGCGGTCACGTGTACGCGTGGGCCACACGTATGCGTAGGTGAACTTTTCCCTGCTCGTGTACACAAGCGCCTTGCTTGCGTACGTGAGATGCCCAACCCGAAAAGGTTGGTCGCGTCGTGTTCAGTGGTCGCGTACGCAAGATTTGTAGATTGGCAAAAGTGTTGAATAGTGCAGAATTTTCAACTTTCCACTCCAAACTTCCAACGCGCATAACTTTCTCGATTTAAAATTTTTCATCCGTTCTTTGAACGGCATAAGATTCACGGACCGAATTTTCATAAGAAATAAATTTGAAACAATTTAGGGGTCTGGAACCGGAGTTATGGCTTGCCAAATTTCAGTCAAAAACCAAGTTTTCACCAGAGACTTATAAACCTCTATTTCACCAATTTTCCTTTATCAAAACCAAAGTGCTACATTTAAAAATGACTCTAAATATACCCAACACGACTCCATTTTTAATCACAACCAACCATTCCTCAATGTAAACCACTTCATTCCATGAATTCTCAAATATACAAATACAATTATCAATTTATTAACATTCATATGTTCACATTCAAAATCCTCATCCATTAGCATCAAAATCATCATTCATTAATCCATTTTACTAACATCAACCACATTCGCAGCAATTAATCATTAATTCAATTGTACCTCATCATTTTAACATACATTGAAAACTAAAATCATTAAACATGCTCCAAACACATATTCAACTTATCCTATAGTCATCTAGCCTATGTTTTCACGATATCCTACATATTATATACGAGAAACCAAAATCATACCTTGGCCAATTTCTCGATAAATCTGGAACACTTTAAGCATTCCCATACCACAAGTTTCCAAGATTCCAAAACCTCACCAACGATACCCGGCCTCCAAAACCTAATCTCAAGCTTTCAATTCCACAAATTGGCTCCAATCCTCAACTAATTTCAATCTAACATCATAATATTCACTATAATCAACATAGAGTTCACTAACTCAATGCTTCACAAAGAAATTGAGGGTTCTTACCTGACCCACAGCTCCAATGAGCTAAATCCAACAATACACGTGAGTTAATTCAAACCTAAACACCGAATTCAAGAAAAATCCAACATGATTACACATTGAATTCGAAATTTGGATAGGAGAGAACTAGAATACAGAATTACTTTTCTTACCTAATCAATGATTGGACTTTTTAGAGCTCGTCGCGCTAGTCACGTGGCCACAAATGGTGCGGCGATCGGAGCTCCGGATAAAAAGTTACAAGGATTTGAATCACCACCAAGGGTTTTGGAATTTCACATGCTCTCTCCCTTCCTCCAATGCATGCAGCATGTTTCCAGCCTCAATTGAGGAAAGAAGGGCTGATGCCCTTCATTTATATATAAATGGGCTTGGCCTTGGGCTCATTTTGGGCCTGGCTTGCTTGGTTCGGCCCGTTCGGCCCAATTTTGGGCCAAATCCTTTAAAATTAATGTCAAAATTCTTATTTTAATTAATTCTACCTCACTAAATCATAAAATTATATTTTATGATTTATTTGATTAATAATTAATTTATTAACTAATTATTCACTAATTATTCGGGGTTTACACGGTGTACTTGCCGGTTAGTTTGTGGACTTTAAATTCCGTACCAAGTTTTTGGCACCATTGCCGGGGATTAACTGTGATTGACAACTACCAGTTATTTGATTGCCTAAATCAGACAATTTTTCTTTTTCAATTAATTTTCTTTTGTTAATAAATTCTAATTTTATTTTTTTCTATTTATTATTTAGTTTTGTTCCTCCCTTCCCCTGTTTTCTTTCTTTTATTTTATTATTTAGTTTCAATTTTAGTTTCTTTTTAAAACAAAAAAAAAACTTTTGTTCTTTTTCTTTCTTTGAATTTTCATTTTTTTCTCAATAGCTGTTTCTGCTTTAGTTTTAATTAATTTTTCTCCTAATTTTTGAAAATTACAGTATTTAGTATTCATTAATTTCTAAAATTAAGTTTGGTGTCCCCTGATTATTTTTATATTAATTTTTCCTCTTTATTTTTTTATAAATTTCAAAATTTTTGTCCTAATTTTGCTTCTAATTTTCGAATTTTACTGCTTTATTTATTTAGTTGCTTTATTTTATTTCTTTTACACAGGTTATCTCACTGGAAATTCTCTGCACTCTAGCGTAGAGATTTTCACTTTCTTTTATTTTCTGTTTGTTTATGAGAAGGAACAGGAACAAGAAACCTCTTTTAGATTTTGAGGAGAGGACCTTGAGGCAGCATTTGCAATAGGCTAAAGTATACAAAGCCGAAGAGAACCTCAGGAAAACGTTTGAGAAGGAAGCTATGGCTGCTAATGGTGGGAACCCGAATGCTAATGAGGAAGAAAGGAGAATGCTAAGCTCATATACTGCTCCCACCCTGATTTCTATGGGCATATTATAGTTGTACCTGCCATTGGAGCAAATAACTTTGAGCTTAAGTTGCCGCTGATCACTCTAGTACAGCAAAATTGTCAGTATTATGGACTCCTACAGGAAGATCCAAATATATTTATTAACTTTCTGCAGATCTATGATACTGTGAAGACAAATGAAGTGAATCCTGAGGTTTACAAGTTCATACTCTTTCCATTTGCTATGAGGGATAAAGGAAAGAAGTGGCTTGATTCTCAGTCCAATGAGAGCCTGGACACGTGGGACAAGGTGGCCCATAGATTTCTGACCAAATTCTTTCCACCACAGAAGCTGACTAAGCTAAGGGTGGATGTTCAGACCTTCAAGCAGAGAGATGGCGACTCCCTCTATAAAGCCTAGGAGTGGTACAAGCTAATGATCAGGAAATACCCTCCTGACATGTTTTCTGAATGGACCAAGCTGGAAATTTTTTATGATGGCCTCTTTGAAATGGCCAAAATGTGTTTAGACAACTCTACAGGTGGTTCATTGCACATGAAGAGGACGCCTGAAGAAGATTTGAGCTTATCAAGCAACTTCCAATAATGTTATAGGAATTCAATTAATCTCAGGGAATAATCATACCTCATCATCCAAGGAAACAGACAAGGATGCAAATGCTAGGATGAGAATACCAAGGAAGACATCATGAGGTTGTATCAAACTGTCTCGAAATGCAGAACTTTAATTGAAAATTGATTGAAAGAAATCTTCATATTCTGCTTATTCCTTTTTATTCACATCCAAGTGTGATAGTCTAGGTCCCTGATGACAAGTCATCTTAGCCTAGTTTCACTAGACTTTTTCTTTTGTTTTCACTTGAATTATGCACTTTCTTGAGGTCTAAGCAAGCCAATTTGGGCAGATTTTCATGCTTCCTTTGATTGAATCAACCATAGATGAATTAATGCAATTTCATGAGGTTTTATGCTATATTTGTTACATATTGTGAAAGAATGAATATCTCATGATTTTGAGCATAGCTTTGATGTGTTTGGTTGATTAATGATAGGTGAAGAAAGCTTGGAGAAAGGTTGAAGCAAGAACGAATGGCTAGGAGGAAGAGAGGACAAAAAGTTTGAGCAAAAGTTTGCCTCAAACTTTGGCTCAAACCTTTGGAATAAGTGAAAATGAACCAGGAAGCAAAAAGCTGGACCAAAAGTTAGCCTCAAACTTTTGCACAAACTTTTGGGTGAAAAGTTTGCCCCAACGTTAGCCCCTAACTTTTGGGCTAACGTTAGCACATGCAAAACTCTCCCTGGGCACCAAACGTTTGCGCCAACGTTAGCCCCTAACTTTTAGGCTAACGTTGGCGCATGAAAATCACAAAGGGGGGAGCAAAAGTTTGCGCCAACGTTAGCCTCTAACTTTTGGGCTAACGTTGGCGCTGGTGCACGAAATTGCAATCACACTTTTGCAATCCCGCACAACTAACCAGCAAGTGCACTGGGTCGTCCAAGTAATACCTTACGTGAGTAAGGGTCGATCCCACGGAGATTGTCGGCTTGAAGCAAGCTATGGTTATCTTGTAAATCTTAGTCAGGATATCAAAGATTATCAGGGTTGATTGTGAAAAGTAAAAGAACATGAAATAAGTACTTATTTTGCAGTAATGGGGAACAGGTTGAGGTTTTGGAGATGCTCCATCTTCTGAATCTCTGCTTTCCTATTGTCTTCTTCATCAAACATGCAAGGCTCCTTCCATGGCAAGCTGTATGCAAGGGTTTCACCGTTGTCAGTGGCTACCTCCCATCCTCTCAGTGGAAATGTTCAACGCACCCTGTCACGGCACAGCTATCCATCTGTCGGTTCTCAATCAGGCCGGAATAGAATCCAGTGATTCTTTTGCGTCTGTCACTAACGCCCCGCCTTCAGGAGTTTGAAGCTCGTCACAATCATTCAATCATTGAATCCTACTCAGAATACCACAGACAAGGTTTAGACCTTCCGGATTCTCTTGAATGCCGCCATCAATTCTAGCTTATACCACGAAGATTCTGATTAAAGAATCCAAGAGATATCTACTCAATCTAAAGTAGAACGGAGGTGGTTGTCAGGCACGCGTTCATAGTTGAGAATATGATGAATGTCACGGGTCATCATATTCATCCGGGTTAAGAACAAGTGATATCTTAGAACGGAAGCAAGCATGATTGAATAAGAAACAGTAGTAATTGCATTAATCCATCAAGACACAGTAGAGCTCCTCACCCCCAACCATGGGGTTTAGAGACTCATGCCGTGGAAGGTACACAAAGAAACGTGTAAAGTGTCATGAGGTACAGATACAATGTCAAAAGATCCTATTAATAGTAAGCTAGTAACCTAGGGTGTACAAAAATGAGTAAATGACGTAAAAATCCACTTCTGGGTCCACTTAGTGTGTGCTTGGGCTGAGCATTGAAGCTTTCATGTGTAGAGACCTTTTCTGGAGTTAAACGCCAGCTTTCATGCCAGTTTGGGCGTTTAACTCCAATTTTTATGCCAGTTCCAGCGTTAAACGCTGGAAATTCTGAGGCTGATTTGCAACGCCGGTTTGGGCCATCAAATCTCGGGCAAAGTATGAACTATTATACATTGATGGAAAGCCCAGGATGTCTTCTTTCCAACGCCGTTGAGAGCGCGCCAATTGGGTTTCTGTAGCTCCAGAAAATCCACTTCGAGTGCAGGGAGGTCAGAATCCAATAGCATCTGCAGTCCTTTTCAGCCTCTAAATCAGATTTTTGCTCAGATCCCTCAATTTCAGCCAGAAAATACCTGAAATCACAGAAAAATACACAAACTCATAGTAAAGTCCAGAAAAGTGAATTTTAACTAAAAACTAATAAAAATATACTAAAAACTAACTAAATCATACTAAAAACATACTAAAAATAATGCCAAAAAGCGTATAAATTATCCGCTCATCACAACACCAAACTTAAATTGTTGCTTGTCCCCAAGCAACTGAAAATCAAAATAGAATAAAAAGAAGAGGATATACTATAGACTCCAAAATATCAAAGAAACATAGTTCCAATTAGATGAGCGGGACCAGTAGCTTTTTGCTTCCGAACAGTTTTGGCATCTCACTTTATCCTTTGAAGTTCAGAATGATTGGCATCTTTAGAAACTCAGAACTCAGATAGTGTTATTGATTCTCCTAGTTAAGTATAATGATTCTTGAACATAGCTAGTGTATGAGTCTTGGCTGTGGCCCAAAGCACTCTGTCTTCCAGTATTACCACCGGATACATACATGCCACAGACACATAATTGGGTGAACCTTTTCAGATTGTGACTCAGCTTTGCTAGAGTCCCCAATTAGAGGTGTCCAGGGTTCTTAAGCACACTCTTTTTGCCTTGGTTCACAACTTTATTCCTTTCTTTTTCTTTCTTTTTCTTTTTCTTTCTTCTTTTTTTTCGAAATATTTTTTTTTGTATTCACTGCTTTTTCTTGCTTCAAGAATCAATCTGATGATTTTTTAGATCCTCAGTAACAGTTCTCTTTTTCCTCATTCTTTCAAGAGCCAACAATTTTTAACATTCTCAAAACAACAAATTCAAAAGACATATGCACTGTTCAAGCATTCATTCAGAAAACAAAAAGTATTGTCACCACATCAAACTAATTCAACTAGTTTCAAGGATAAATTCAAAACCCTGTACTTCTTGTTCTTTTGTGATTAAAGCATTTTTCATTTAAGAGAGGTGATGGATTCATAGGACATTCATATCTTTAAGGCATAAACTTTAAATTTTATTAATTATGAATTAAGAAAAAGACTCAAAAAATAGAAAACAAACAAAAATTTAAATAGGCTCCTAATGATAGAGGTTTTCACAGAGTTAGGACTCAACAACCTTGATTTTGAGAAGTGGATGCTCCCTCAAATTGAGGGGAGAACTTTTGGCGTTTCAGTTCTTGAAGTTCACGCCCCTGCTTCTCTTGTTCCTTCAGCAATTTGCAGAGCATGCAGTTCTGATTCTGCTGTTCTTCCTTAAGTTGCTCCATAGTCTCTTGCAACTTGGTGATAGATGCTTCCAGGCTAGCCCAGTAGCCAATTTCAGGAAATTCAGGGAGGAACTCCTGCGCCCTCCTTTTGATAGAGTTGTCTTGTGTTTGTCCTTCCATTGACTTCTTGGTGATTGGATGTTCAATGGGTATGAATTCATCTACTCCCATCTTTACCCCAGCCTCTTTACAGAGCAAGGAGATCAAGCTTGGGTAGGCCAGTTTGGCTTCAGTGGAATTCTTATTTGCAATTGTGTAGATCTCACAAGCAATCACATGATGAACCTCCACTTCTTTTCCAAGCATAATGCAATGAATCATCACTGCTCTCTTGATAGTGACCTCAGAACGGTTGCTAGTGGGCAATATGGAACGCCCAATAAAGTCTAGCCAACCTCTTGCAATTGGTTTGAGGTCTCCCCTCTTGAGTTGGTTTGGGACACCCTTTGAATTGGTTATCCACTTAGTTCCAGGGAGGCATATGTCCTCTAGAACTTGATCCAACCCTTTATCTGCTCTCACCATTCTCCTATTAAAGGATTCAGGATCATCTTGCAGTTGAGGCAACTTGAAGATTTCTCTTATTTTGTCCAGATGGAAGTACATAACTTTCCCTCTGACCATGGTTCTGTAAGTATGGTAAGCGGTTCCAGTCATTCTCTGCTTATCTGTTAGCCACAGATTTGAGTAGAATTCCTGAACCATATTCCTTCCAACCTTTATCTCAGGATTGGTTAGAACTTCCCATCCTCTGTTTCGGATTTGCTCTTGGATCCCCGGATATTCATCTTCTTTCAGATCAAATTTTACTTCCGGGATCACTGACCTCAGACCCATTATTTTGTGATAATGGTCTTCATGTTCTTTGGTTAAGAACTTCTCTTGATTCCAAAGATTCTTTGGATTATTCTCTTTCTTTCCTCTTAAATTGGTTTGTTTTCCCTTAGGAGCCATGATCTTGATGAATCTTGGCTTTAGTTATCACGGAAAAGCACACCAAACTTAGAGGTTTGCTTGTCCTCAAGCAAAAGAAAGGAAGGAGGAGAGAGAGGAGAAGAGCAAATTCGAATGGTGTGGGGGAATGGTGAGGCCGAACGTGTTTTTATAAGGGGGGGAAGGAGATTTCGAAAAAATTGAAAAGAGATTTGAGAAGATATGGAGAGAATTTGAGAAAAGGGTGAGTTTTTGAATAAGATTTGGGATTGATTTGAGAGGGATTTGAAGAATGATTTTGATTTGTGAGGATTTTAAAGTGAATGATGAAAGGTTGAGATGGGTTTATGTAGAAAAGTATGGGTAAGAAAAGAAAAGTTTGAAAAAAATTTGATTGGAAAACAAAATCTTGGTCCCCCCACCTTTCTGGCGTTTAACGCCCATTTGTTGCCCATTGTGGGCGTTTAACGCCCAGCCAGGTGCCCTGGCTAGCGTTAAACGCCAGAATCCCCTTTGTCACTGGGCGTTTTGCTAAACGCCCAGGATGCTGCACACCTGGCGTTAAACACCCAGAATGGTGCCCATTCTGGCGTTTAACGCCCAAAATGGCACCTTTACTGGCGTTAAACGCCCAGAATGGTACCCATTCTGGCGTTTAACGCCCAAAATGCCCCTTACTGACGTTTTTTCGCCAGTAAGCTCTTTTTCTCTGCTTTTTGTGCTGAATCCTTCTGTAACTCTGTGAATTCCTTCATTTTTGATACTTGCTTTTGTAAAAACAAACATATAACCTGCTAATGACTGGGTTGCCTCCCAGCAAGCGCTTCTTTACTGTCTTTAGCTGGACCTTTACTGAGAATCACTCAAGTCTCAGTTTTGAGCATTCCTGCTCAAAATTGCCTTCAAGATAATGCTTGATTCTTTGTCCATTAACAATGAACTTTTTGTTAGAATCAATATCCTGAAGCTCAACATATCCATATGGTGACACTCCTGTAATCACATACGGACCCCTCCACCGGGATTTAAGTTTCCCTGGAAACAATCTGAGCCTAGAATTGAAGAGCAGAACCTTTTGGCCTGGCTCAAAGACTCTGGTTGACAACTTCTTGTCATGCCACTTCTTTGCCTTTTCCTTATAAATTTTTGCATTTTCAAAGGCATTGAGTCTGAACTCCTCTAGCTCATTTAGCTGGAGCAATCTTTTTTCACCAGCTAACTGAGCATCCATGTTTAGGAATCTGGTTGCCCAGTAGGCTTTATGTTCCAGTTCCACGGGCAGATGACAGGCCTTCCCATACACCAGTTGGTATGGAGAGGTTCCTATAGGAGTCTTGAATGCTGTTCTGTATGCCCACAGAGCATCATCCAAACTCTTTGCCCAATCCTTTCTTCGGGCTATCACAGTCCGTTCTAGGATTCTTTTTAGTTCTCTGTTAGAGACTTCAGCTTGCCCATTTGTCTGTGGATGATACGGAGTTGCCACTTTGTGGCTAATTCCATATCGGATCATAGCAGAGTATAGCTGTCTATTGCAGAAATGAGTGCCCCCGTCACTGATTAGTACTCTGGGAACACCAAAACTGCTGAAGATGTGTTTCTGGAGGAATTTCAGCACGGTCTTGGTATCATTAGTAGGTGTAGCAATTGCTTCTACCCACTTAGATACATAGTCCACTGCCACCAGAATGTAAGTGTTTGAGTATGATGGTGGGAATGGACCCATGAAGTCAATTCCCCATACATCAAACAATTCTATCTCTAATATCCCTTGTTGAGGCATGGCATATCCGTGAGGCAAGTTACCAGCTCTTTGGCAACTGTCACAGTTACGCACAAACTCTCGGGAATCTTTATAGAGAGTAGGCCAGTAGAAGCCACATTGGAGGACTTTAGTGGCTGTTCGCTCACTTCCAAAATGTCCTCCACACTGCGATCCATGGCAATGCCATAGGATCCTTTGTGCTTCTTCTCTGGGTACACATCTGCGGATCACTCCGTCTGCACATCTCTTAAAGAGATATGGCTCATCCCATAGGTAGTACTTGGCATCTGAAATTAATTTCTTTCTTTGCACTCTGCTGTACTCCTGGGGTATGAACCTCACAGCTTTATAGTTTGGAATATCTGCAAACCATGGAGCATCCTGAATGGTAAAGAGTTGCTCATCTGGGAAAGTCTCAGAGATCTCAGTAGAAGGGAGGGACGTCCCAGCTACTGGTTCTATTCGGGACAGATGATCAGCTACTTGGTTCTCTGTCCCTTTTCTGTCTCTTATTTCTATATCAAACTCTTGCAGAAGCAACACCCATCTTATAAGCTTGGGTTTTGAATCCTGCTTCGTGAGTAAGTATTTAAGAGCAGCATGGTCAGTGTACACAATCACTTTTGATCCCACTAGATAAGATCTAAACTTGTCAATGGCATAGACCACTGCAAGTAATTCTTTTTCTGTGGTTGTGTAATTCTTCTGTGCATCATTTAGAACACGGCTGGCATAATAAATGACGTGCAGAAGCTTGTTATGCCTCTGTCCCAACACTGCACCAATGGCATGGTCACTGGCATCACACACTAATTCAAATGGCAATGTCCAATCTGGTGCAGAGATGACTGGTGCTGTGACCAGCTTAGCTTTCAGGGTCTCAAACGCCTGCTGACACTGTGTGTTAAACACGAATGGTGTGTCAGCAGCTAGCAGGTTACTCAAAGGTTTTGCAATTTTTGAAAAATCCTTTATGAACCTTCTGTAGAATCCTGCATGCCCCAGAAAGCTTCTGATTGCCTTAACATTGGCAGGTGGTGGTAATTTTTCAATTACCTCTACCTTTGCCTTATCCACCTCTATTCCCCTGCTTGAAATTTTGTGCCCAAGGACAATTCCTTCAGTCACCATAAAGTGACATTTCTCCCAGTTTAAAAACAGGTTAGTCTCTTGGCACCTTTTCAGGACAAGTGCTAGGTGATTAAGACAGGAGCTGAATGAGTCTCCATATACTGAGAAGTCATCCATGAAGACTTCCAGGAATTTCTCCACCATATCAGAGAAGATGGATAACATGCATCTCTGAAAGGTTGCAGGAGCATTACACAGACCAAAAGGCATCCTCCTGTAGGCAAACACGCCAGAAGGGCAAGTAAATACTGTTTTCTCTTGGTCCTGAGGATCTACTGCAATTTGGTTGTAACCTGAATAGCCATCCAAAAAGCAGTAATAATCATGACCAGCTAGTCTTTCTAGCATTTGGTCTATGAATGGTAAAGGAAAATGATCCTTTCTGGTGGCTGTATTGAGCCTTCTGTAGTCAATACCCATACGCCACCCTGTGACTGTTCTTGTAGGAACCAGTTCATTTTTTTCATTATGAACCACTGTCATGCCTCCCTTTTTGGGGACAACTTGGACAGGGCTCACCCAGGGGCTATCAGAAATAGGATAAATAATCCCAGCCTCTAGTAGTTTAGTGACCTCTTTCTGCACCACCTCCTTCATGGCTGGATTTAGCCTCCTCTGTGGTTGGACCACTGGTTTGGCATTATCCTCCAACAGGATCTTGTGCATGCATCTAGCTGGGCTAATGCCCTTAAGATCACTTATGGACCACCCAAGAGCTGTCTTGTGTGTCCTTAGCACTTGAATCAGTGCTTCCTCTTCCTGTGGATTCAAAGCAGAGCTTATAATCACTGGAAAAGTGTCACCCTCTCCCAGAAATGCATACTTCAGGGATGGTGGTAGTGGTTTGAGTTCAGGTTTGGGAGGCTTATCCTCCTCCTGAGGAATTTTCGAAAATTCCTTTGTTTCCTGTGGTTCTTCTTGATCAGGTTGAGCATCCTTGAAGATGTCTTCAAGCTCTGATTCTAGGCTTTCAGTCATATTGATCTCTTCTACCAAAGAGTCAATAATGTCAGCGCCCATGCAGTCATTTGGTGTGTCTGGATGCTGCATAGCTTTCACAGCATTCAACTTGAACTCATCCTCATTGACTCTCAGGGTTACTTCCCCTTTTTGTACATCAATGAGAGTTCGTCCAGTTGCTAGGAAAGGTCTTCCTAGAATGAGAGTTGCACTTTTGTGCTCCTCCATTTCCAGCACCACAAAGTCAGTTGGAAAGGCAAATGGCCCAACCTTGACAATCATATCCTCTATTATGCCTGATGGATGTTTAATGGAGCCATCAGCAAGTTGGAGGCATATCCGGGTTAGTTTGACTTCTCCAGTCAACCCAAGCTTTCTGATAGTGGATGTAGGTATTAGATTGATGCTTGCTTCAAGATCACATAGGGCTGTCTTGGTGCAAGCACCTTCTAATGTGCATGGTATCATAAAGCTTCCTGGATCTTGAAGCTTTTCTGGTAAGCTTTTCAGAATGACTGTACTGCATTCTTCAGTGAGAAATACTTTTTCAGTTTCTCTCCAATCCTTCTTAAGACTTAAGATCTCTTTCATGAACTTAGCATAAGAAGGTATTTGCTCAAGTGCCTCTGCAAACGGAATCTTTATTTCAAGAGTCCTTAGATAATCTGCAAAGCGGGCAAATTGCTTATCCTGCTCCGCTTGGCGGAGTTTATGAGGATAAGACATCTTGGCTTTATATTCTTCAACCTTAGTTGCTGCAGGCTTATTCCTTACAGAAGTGGTTGAAGAATCCATTTTAGAGGGGTTACTGTCAGCACTCTCAGGTGTCTAATCCTCCCTTGGCGTCTGAACGCCAGGATTGGGTGAAAAATGGGCGTTAAACGCCAACTTTTCCCCCTTTTCTGGCGTTTGAACGCCAGAACTGGGCAGGGAATGGGCGTTTAACGCCAGCTTTCCCTCCTTTTCTGGTGTTTGAATGCCAATAGCATTCCTCTCTGGGCTCTTACTGTCCTCAGAGGGATTTCGAACAGTGGTTTGGTTATCCTCTGTCAATTGTTCCTTATTCGACTTTTTGCTCTTTTGAGTGGTGTTGTTCAGTGTCTTCCCACTCCTCAGTTGAACTGCTTGACATTCTCCTGTTATCTGTTTAGATATCTGCTGTTTTGCTTGATTCAACTGCAGTTCTATGTTCTTGTTAGCAACTTTAGTTTCATGTAGTATCTCTTTAAATTTTGCTAACTGTTCTGTCATCAGGAGCAATTGTTGATTAAGCTCAATCATCTGTTCTTGAGGATTAGGATCAGTGACTACTGCCATGACTTCCTCTTTTGGAGAGAACTCATTGCTAGAGTACAAATATTAGTTTCTAGCAACAGTGTCTATAAGCTCTTGAGCCTCTTCAATTGTCTTCCTCATGTGTATAGATCCACCAGCTGAGTGGTCTAAAGACATCTGAGCTTTTTCTGTAAGCCCATAGTAGAAGATGTCTAACTGTACCCACTCTGAAAACATTTTAGAGGGGCATTTTCTTAGCATACCTCTATACCTCTCCCAGGCATTATAAAGGGATTCATTATCCTCTTGTTTAAAGCCTTGGATGTCCAGCCTTAGCTGTGTCATCCTCTTTGGAGGGTAAAAATGATTCAGGAACTTGTCTGATAACTGTTTCCATGTCTTTATGCTTGCTGTAGGTTGGTTATTCAACCACCTTTTAGCTTGATCTTTTACAGCAAATGGAAACAGTAATAGTCTGTAGACATCCTGATCCACCTCTTTATCATGTACTGTGTCAGCAATTTGTAAGAACTGTGCCAGAAACTCAATAGGTTCTTCCTGTGGAAGACCAGAATACTGGCAATTTTGCTGCACTATGATAATGAGTTGAGGATTTAGCTCAAAGCTGCTTGCTTTGATGGGAGGTGTACAGATGCTACTCCCATATGCAGCTGTAATGGGGTTAGCATATGACCCCAGAGTCCTTCTGGACTGATCAATCCCACTTAGGTCCATAATGGATAAAGGAAAATGATATGGATTGCAATTAGATAAATTTTGTTTTTTTTTTGTTTTTTTTTTGAATTATCCGAAAAAGATAAAATAAAACAAAAGAAAAATAAAGTAACAATTCGAAAATTAAAAGAAAATAAGATCAAAGCAAATTGAAAACTGAATCAATTAGTTAATTAAAAAGATTTTGAGATTAGCAATTAGAAAGATATGATTGAAAAATTTTTATGAAAAAGATTTGACTTTTGAAATGAGGAAAGAGGAAAACAACAAAATGACACCAAACTTAAAATTTTTAGAAAATCAAACACTAATTTTCGAAAATTTTAAGGGAAAAACACAAAGAGGACACCAAACTTAGAATTTTTACGGATCAAAAAGGGACTGAAGACATGCAAATTCGAAAATTTAAAAGAAAAACAAAAGCATGCAATTGACACCAAACTTAAAATATGAAACTAGACTCAACTAAAAGACTCTAAACCAACAAAAATAAAACAGTCCTAATCTAAGCAACAAGATAAGCCGTCAGTTGTCCAAACTCGAACAATCCCCGGCAACGGCGCCAAAAACTTGGTGCACGAAATTGCAATCACACTTTTGCAATCCCGCACAACTAACCAGCAAGTGCACTGGGTCGTCCAAGTAATACCTTACGTGAGTAAGGGTCGATCCCACGGAGATTGTCGGCTTGAAGCAAGCTATGGTTATCTTGTAAATCTTAGTCAGGATATCAAAGATTATCAGGGTTGATTGTGAAAAGTAAAAGAACATGAAATAAGTACTTGTTTTGCAGTAATGGGGAACAGGTTGAGGTTTTGGAGATGCTCCATCTTCTGAATCTCTGCTTTCCTACTGTCTTCTTCATCAAACACGCAAGGCTCCTTCCATGGCAAGCTGTATGCAAGGGTTTCACCGTTGTCAGTGGCTACCTCCCATCCTCTCAGTGGAAATGTTCAACGCACCCTGTCACGGCACGGCTATCCATCTGTCGGTTCTCAATCAGGCCGGAATAGAATCCAGTGATTCTTTTGCGTCTGTCACTAACGCCCCGCCTTCAGGAGTTTGAAGCTCGTCATAGTCATTCAATCATTGAATCCTACTCAGAATACCACAGACAAGGTTTAGACCTTCCGGATTCTCTTGAATGCCGCCATCAATTCTAGCTTATACCACGAAGATTCTGATTAAAAAATCCAAGAGATATCTACTCAATCTAAAGTAAAACGGAGGTGGTTGTCAGGCACGCGTTCATAGTTGAGAATATGATGAATGTCACGGGTCATCATATTCATCCGGGTTAAGAACAAGTGATATCTTAGAACGGAAGCAAGCATGATTGAATAAGAAACAGTAGTAATTGCATTAATCCATCAAGACACAACAGAGCTCCTCACCCCCAACCATGGGGTTTAGAGACTCATGCCGTGGAAGGTACACAAAGAAACATGTAAAGTGTCATGAGGTACAGATACAATGTCAAAAGATCCTATTAATAGTAAGCTAGTAACCTAGGGTGTACAGAAATGAGTAAATGACGTAAAAATCCACTTCTGGGTCCACTTAGTGTGTGCTTGGGCTGAGCATTGAAGCTTTCATGTGTAGAGACCTTTTCTGGAGTTAAACGCCAGCTTTCATGCCAGTTTGGGCGTTTAACTCCAATTTTTATGCCAGTTCCAGCGATAAACGCTGGAAATTCTGAGGCTGATTTGCAACGCCGGTTTGGGCCATCAAATCTCGGGCAAAGTATGGACTATTATATATTGCTGGAAAGCCCAGGATGTCTACTTTCCAACGCCGTTGAGAGCGCGCCAATTGGGCTTCTGTAGCTCCAGAAAATCCACTTCGAGTGCAGGGAGGTCAGAATCCAACAGCATCTGCAGTCCTTTTCAGCCTCTAAATCAGATTTTTGCTCAGATCCCTCAATTTCAGCCAGAAAATACCTGAAATCACAGAAAAACACACAAACTCATAGTAAAATCCAGAAAAGTGAATTTTAACTAAAAACTAATAAAAATATACTAAAAACTAACTAAATCATACTAAAAACATACTAAAAATAATGCCAAAAAGCGTATAAATTATCCGCTCATCAGGCGCCATAAGTGCACTAAGGAAGGCCAACGTTGGAGCAAAAGTTAGACCCCTAACTTTTGCACCAACGTTGGTATCAGCAAAAACATGGAGGCTGATATGAAAAGTTGGAGTAAAAGTTTGCCTCAAACTTTTACTCAAACTTTTACTCAAACTTTTGCAAAACTCCAACCCGGTTCAATTGGTTCACTTTGATTCCTCTCCAAACTCCAAGAGCAATCAACCAAGGCCTCTCTCAACCCAATTCCACCAAGAGCAAATGCCCAACTCAAGGCTTGAAGATCATTTGAAGAAAGTGTATAAATAGGATAGAATTCAAGTCGTTCGAGGAGCTTTCCCTTTTAGTTTTTAGAATAGTTTTCGGAGAGCTTTTGGTATTGAGTGATCTTTAATTTCTTAGTCTCGGGGAAGGAGAATTCACTTCTCTTCCTCTTAGTTTTATTGCTTTCAATTTCAATTACAATTGTCTTGGATCTTGGGTTGGAGAATTGAAAAAATTCTGTTTCAATCTCATCCTTGGATCTCTCTGTTTATTTACTGCTTAATTGAATTTCAGTTTCGGTTAATTGCTCTTCATCTACTTTCTTTGCAATTTACATTTCCCTTGCAATTGTTCTTGTTGGATCTAGGAAGGCATTGAGATCTGGACTTGGTTTTCTAGTCTCTGGGTTCTGAGATCTGATTCCAAAGTTTACATTCTGTTTTTGCTTTTCATGTTCATTTACTTGTTTTGCTTCAGATCCGATTCAACCCAAACCCTCTTTTACTCTTCTGTTTGATGCAATTTACTTTTCCTTGTTTAAATTCTGCAAATCCAATCCCCAATCCCCTTTACAATTTCAGCCGTTTACATTCCTTGCACTTTAAGATTCCGCAATCTACATTTCTTGCATTCTAAGTTTTTGCCATTTAATTTCTTGTTCTTTAAGATTCAGCACTTTAATTCCTTGCCCTCTTTAATTTCATGCAATTTACACATTCCCTTTACTTTCAATGCAATTTAATTTCTGCAAATCACAAATCACTCAACCAAATCTTGATTCGCTTGACTAAATCAACCACTAAACCAAAATTGCTCAATCCTTCAATCCCTGTGGGATCGACCTCACTCCCGTGAGTTTTTATTACTTGATGCGACCCGGTGCACTTGCCGGTGAGTTTTGTGTCGGATCGTTTTCCGCACATCAAGTTTTTGGCGCCGTTGCCGGGGATTGATTAGATTGACAATGATTAAGTGAAGTGGTGATCTAGATCAAGCACTTTTATTTTTCTGTCTTTTAATTTTCAATTAACCCACTAACTATTTGATTTTTTGCTTAAACTAACTAAAACTTCAATCCAGCATTAGATTGAAGTGTCACTAGTTTAATGTGTTTCTTATGCTCTGCTTGTATGTCAGGTACAAGAAGAAACACACCCAATTTTCATGAACAAGACGAAAGAACTCTTAGGAGGTTAAGAAGAGCTGAAAGAGGGAAAAATATTGTTGGAGAAGAGGAATCAGACGAAGAATTTCAAGAGATGGAGGAACATTCAACGAATCCACCAGGTGGAGCAGACAACAACAATGACAACCCACCCCAGAGGAGAGTTTTGGCCTCCTATACCTTTGCAAATCCTAGACATTGTGGAAGCAGCATTTTGGCTCCAAATGTCAATGCAAACAATTTTGAACTCAAGCCACAACTCATCACTTTGGTTCAGAACAATTGCTCTTTTGGTGGAGGACCACTTGAAGACCCGCACCAACACTTATCCACCTTCTTGAGGATATGTAACACTGTCAAAACTAATGGTGTGCCTCCTGACAGTTACAAACTGATGCTATTCCCATTCTCTCTCAGGGACAAGGCCACTCAATGGTTGGAATCTTTTCCAAGGGATAGCATCAACAACTGGGATGATTTGGTAACCAAGTTCCTTGCCAAGTTTTATCCACCTCAGAGGATTATAAGGTTGAAGGCTGAGGTACAAACATTTACACAAATGGAGGCTAAACCCATTTGTGAGGCATGGGAGAGGTACAAGGCTCTAGTCAGAAAATGCCCCCCTGCCATGTTTAATGAATGGGAGAAGCTGCAAAACTTCTATGAAGGCTTAACATTGAAATCCCAGGAAGCTTTGGATCATTCAGCTGGAGGTTCCTTGCAACTCATGAAAACTGCAGAGGAGGCTCAAGAACTCATTGATATGGTGGCTAACAACCAATATTTCTTTGCTCATCAAAGAAGTTGCCAACCATCACAAAGAAGAGGAGTAATGGAGCTAGAAGGAGTGGATTCAATCCAGGCTCAAAACAAATTAATGCAGCAGCAAATTCAACAACAATTTGAGCAAATGACCAAGAGGATTGATAGCCTCCAAGTTGCAGCAGTTAACACTCGCCAACCATCAACCACATGGGGACAGAATGAAGAAATGCAAGAGGAGCAACAGCAAGAACAAGTCCAGTACATGCATTCTAGTCCAAATGAAGTCTATGGTGATACTTACAACCCCTCATGGAAGAATCACCCCAACCTCAGATGGGGAGACACTCACAACCAAAACCAACAACCATGGCAGAGGAACTCAAACCAAAACAACCCAAGAAACAACCAAAATTACAACCAGCAGCAAACTAACCAAAACACTTACAGAAAACCTCAAAACAACTACCCCAATCTCAACCAGTACCAATCCAATAACCAACCTACCAACCAAAATGCTTATCATCCACCACCCACAGCTCACAACCCACCACAAGCACCACCTGAACCCCAACGACTCACCAACTTGGAGACCTTGATAGACAAAATGATGAAACACCAGGAAATAACAAACAAAAACCATGAAGCATCACTAAAAAGCCTAGAGAGGCAGATTGGGCAACTCTCCAAACAAATTTCTGTTGAAAGACCTTCAAGCTCACTGCCCAGTGACACAATCCCAAATCCCAAGGAAGAATGCAAGGCAATACAATTAAGGAGTGGGAGAACGTTGATGAGCAACAATGACACTACAAAGAAGCAAACAGAGAGCATCAAAGAACCAACAGAGTATGAAAAGCAAACAAAAGCAGATGAATCTAAGGAGCAAGTTGTGATGCCAAACAAAAGCACTGAGAAACTTAAAGAGAAGGACAACCAGCCACATAGCTCAAGGGAAATGACTCAGGGATAGCAGCAAATAGGAAAGAGCATCGCACCTCCACTGCCATATCCTCAGAGATTCAACAAAGAGGTTAAGGACCAGCATTTCCACAAGTTCCTTGAGACCTTCAAGAAGCTGGAAATCAATATTCCCTTGGCTGAAGCACTTGAGCAAATGCCTCTGTATGCCAAATTTTTGAAGGAGCTTATCAACAAGAAAAGAAGCTGGGATGAGAAAGAAACCATAGTGATTACTGAGGAATGCAGGGCCTTGATTCAAAAGGGGCTTCCTCCCAAGCTTGAGGACCAAGGGAGCTTCCTGTTGCCTTGCACCATTGGAGAAGTGACCATCACTAAAGCAATGTGCGATCTCGGAGCAAGTATTAATTTGATACCATCCTCCCTGGTGAAAAAGCTGCATATAGAGGAAGTCAAACCAGTACAAATGTCTCTGGAGCTGGTAGATAAGTCAATGGTATACCCCAGGGGTGTAATTGAAAATCTTTTGGTCAAGGTGGACTGTTTTATATACCCTGCTGATTTTTTGGTTCTGGATTCAAACGAGGATGATGGTGACTCTGTTATACTGGGAAGGCCATTCTTGGCCACTGCTAGAGCTATCATAGACGTAGAGAAAGGGGAATTAACTCTCAGGATGCATGATCAGAGTGTCACTCTGAAGGTATTACCAGAGGCACAATTTAGCAAGGAGAAGAAAGACTATATGAAAATTGACAAGGGAGAATCACAGTTGAAGGAAGAAAATGACAAGGAGAGTCACAGCAACATCCCAAAGATAAGAGTTGTGCAGACTGATGAAGGAGCCCAAGAGGATATTGGAGTATTAGCCACTGAGAAGAGAGGTCCCCAAGGGAAGCCTACGGCCAGAAAAGAAAGGTCAACAAAAGGAAAGATGAAATGCAGAAACAAAACAAAAAGGGGTTGGAAGAACAGGAAGATCCCAACAGAGGGGCTTTCCAAAGGTGACAAAGTGCAACTGATATATCAACAGCTGGGGGCAAACCAACAAACTGAGGACTACTACACTGTCAGCAACATACTCTCATTAGAGCATGCTGAAATTGAACACCAGAGAACAAAGAAGAGGATCACAGTCAGGGGAGACAAATTGAGGCTCTACAAGCACCAACCACCATAAAAGAAAGCCTCAATGTTAAGCTAGTGACAATAAAAGAGCGCTTGTTGGGAGGTAACCCAACCTGAGGTAGTTTTCTTTTCATAGCTTTTTCAATAGAAATGTTGAATAATTGATATGTATTGCAAGGAACTAAGTTTGGTATTGCACACCAAAAATAATTTAAGGGAGAATGTAGGATTCTAAGTTTGGTGTTCCACCAAGACCTCATTCAGAAACACATTCTAACTTCCTGCACATTGCTAGTTTCAAGCAATCAAACAGATTATTCAACCATTTAACTACTTTTTAGTCCTAACTTTATAACCTTTAGCAAGAACATAAAAGTTTGCCCAGAGTTAAACTGTTGAATCAGAGGAAGTAGCAAGGAATTAAGTCTGGGAATTAACCACCAATTGAAGACATTATGCATCATGACTCAAAAAGGGGCACAACAGAAGGAAGAACAAAAGAACTACAAACCAATAGGTTGTATCTATACTTAACCTTTGCTGTTGAGAAATGTTTTGAGTTATGCTCTGTTAAAGTGTTCACTTAGTTCAAACAGATTTAATTTTCTTTTAAAATAAGTAAGCTAGCCTATGTGTGTGCTTGTGTGTTTACTTTCACTTAGCAAAAAGTATGCTTTTGCCCCCTGCATCTTTAATTCAATAAAAGAAATGTTTGAATGTGAAGTAAGATAGTCTCTGTCAGATAGAAGTATAATAAAGTAAGTGGTGGTATGTGTGTGATTGTATAATAGCTCACTTTTAGTGAATAAAGAGCTAGGATATCTCCTTCTAAGAATAGAGTGGCCTACTGTCTATGAATCTCAATTAAATAAAAAATTCCTTGGTTAGAAAGAAAAAAAAAACAAAAAGAAAGAAAGAAAAGAGATAGCCAAAAAGTGGCAGAAAAAAAAGGAAACAAAAAGAAACAAAGCTGGACACCAATAGCTTAAACCTTAAAATATATGCCTGTGGTGTCTTTGTACTAGGATCTGCTTGGATTAGTAAGCTCTTTGGATTAACTAATCCGGGATCATCAGCTGAAAGTCCACTATCAAGAGCAACCTAACTACAAGGCATTTAGTAACCCAAAGAGGTGCTGGCCATCAATGTTTTAAGAAGGAAAGTGAGCCAAGTGTCCATGGTGAATAATGTGTCAAGTATACAGAAAAGAAAATGAACTTGCTACACATGACACTCAAATAAAGCTTTTGAACAAAATAATAGCCAAGGATAAAGGAATAATGAGAGGTCATAGCAGTATGGTACTTGAAGCTTGAAGGAGACTTTCTAGGCCTAAGAGTCAATAAGAAGTGAGTGTTTGCATATCCACACAAAACCCCATGAACTACCAATAATACTCTGCTAGCATGAACATCTTCTTCCATTTCATTCTTTCTTCTTAATAATTCATTTCTTGCTTGGGGACAAGCAAGCTTTAAGTTTGGTGTTGTGATGACAAGTCATCTTAGCCTAGTTTCACTAGTCTTTTTCTTTTGTTTTCACTTGAATTATGCACTTTCTTGAGGTCTAAGCAAGCCAATTTGGGCAGATTTTCATGCTTCCTTTGATTGAATCAACCATAGATGAATTAATGCAATTTTATGAGGTTTTATGCTATATTTGTTACATATTGTGAAAGAATGAATATCTCATGATTTTGAGCATAGCTTTGATGTGTTTGGTTGATTAATGATAGGTGAAGAAAGCTTGGAGAAAGGTTGAAGCAAGAAGGAATGGCTAGGAGGAAGAGAGGACAAAAAGTTTGAGCAAAAGTTTGCCTTAAACTTTAGCTCAAACCTTTGGAATAAGTGAAAATGAACCAGGAAGCAAAAAGCTGGACCAAAAGTTAGCCTCAAACTTTTGCACAAACTTTTGGGTGAAAAGTTTGCCCCAACGTTAGCCCCTAACTTTTGGGCTAACGTTAGCACATGCAAAACTCTCCCTGGGCACCAAAAGTTTGCGCCAACGTTAGCCCCTAACTTTTAGGCTAACGTTGGCGCATGAAAATCACAAAGGGGGAGCAAACGTTTGCGCCAACGTTAGCCTCTAACTTTTGGGCTAACGTTGGCGCCATAAGTGCACTAAGGAAGGCCAACGTTGGAGCAAAACTTAGACCCTTAACTTTTGCACCAACGTTGGTATCAGCAAAAACATGGATGCTGATATGAAAAGTTGGAGTAAAAGTTTGCCTCAAACTTTTACTCAAACTTTTACTCAAACTTTTGCAAAACTCCAACCCGGTTCAATTGGTTCACTTTGATTCCTCTCCAAACTTCAAGAGCAATCAACCAAGGCCTCTCTCAACCCAATTCCACCAAGAGCAAAGGCCCAACTCAAGGCTTGAAGATCATTTGAAGAAAGTGTATAAATAGGATAGAATTCAAGTCGTTCGAGGAGCTTTCCCTTTTAGTTTTTAGAATAGTTTTCGGAGAGCTTTTGGTATTGAGTGATCCTTAATTTCTTAGTCTCGGGGAAGGAGAATTCACTTCTCTTCCTCTTAGTTTTATTGCTTTCAATTTCAATTACAATTGTCTTGGATCTTGGGTTGGAGAATTGAAGAAATTCTGTTTCAATCTCATCCTTGGATCTCTCTGTTTATTTACTGCTTAATTGAATTTCAGTTTCGGTTAATTGCTCTTCATCTACTTTCTTTGCAATTTACATTTCCCTTGCAATTGTTCTTGTTGGATCTAGGAAGGCATTGAGATCTGGACTTGGTTTTCTAGTCTCTGGGTTCTGAGATCTGATTCCAAAGTTTACATTCTGTTTTTGCTTTTCATGTTCATTTACTTGTTTTGCTTCAGATCCGATTCAACCCAAACCCTCTTTTACTCTTCTGTTTGATGCAATTTACTTTTCCTTGTTTAAATTCTGCAAATCCAATCCCCAATCCCCTTTACAATTCCAGCCGTTTACATTCCTTGCACTTTAAGATTCCGCAATCTACATTTCTTGCATTCTAAGTTTTTGCCATTTAATTTCTTGTTCTTTAAGATTCAGCACTTTAATTCCTTGCCCTTTTTAATTTCATGCAATTTACACATTCCCTTTACTTTCAATGCAATTTAATTTCTGCAAATCACAAATCACTCAACAAAATCTTAATTCGCTTGACTAAATCAACCACTAAACCAAAATTGCTCAATCCTTCAATCCCTGTGGGATCGACCTCACTCCCATGAGTTTTTATTACTTGATGCGACCCGGTGCACTTGCCGGTGAGTTTTGTGTCGGATCATTTTCCGCACATCAGTCCCTAGTTTTCATCTTCATCTTTCTTAATTGTATGCCCGTCCTTTAAGTTAATCAAAAAGAAAATGTTATGATAAGAACAAAAGTGGAGTTATTTTGTGAAGTAAGTTCTGAATGTTTGTGGTAGGGTGATTAGTTAGCTAAGTTGGTTCACCAACAAGGAAAGAAGGCAACTATACATCCTGAATCCTATGCTTGAAACACATCCTATGAGACTAACTAAATAATAAGATCCCAATAAGAAAAGAAAAAGAGCAATAAAAGTGAAAAGGAAAGAAAGACAATAAGAAACAATGCTAGGCACCAAGGATTTTAAGATTGAGGCATGTGTCTGTGGTGTTTATGTGCAAGGGATATGCTTGGATGAATAAGCTCTTAGGGGTGCCTCATCACTTGGTAACTTGGGTTAACTAATCCAGGATTATCAGCTGAAAGTCCATTATCAAGAGTGACCCTTGCTACAGAACACTTAGTAACCCAAAGAAGTGCTGGACACCAAGGTCTCAAGAAATAAAAATAACAAATCATGTGCCTGTGGTGTGTATGTATGAGGGAAAGAGACTTGAGAGAGTAAGTCCTTAGGAGTGTCTTAACACCTAGCACCTTGAACCAACTGGTTCGAGAGTGTTGACTGAAAGCTTATCATAAAGAGTCGCCCTCTTACAGAGCACTTAGCTAAAAGAAGAATGCAATAAATCTTGAGAAAACAAAAGAAGGAAGGATCAACAACTAGGAAGTCTCAAGGGATGTAAGTAAGCAAGTGTTCAATGGCATGGTAAAGGCCTGAAACCTGGTAAAGGAATGAACCTAAGTTGCTATGCATGAAACCCCATAAACCAGGAATTTTACTTTTATATTGTTCATCTTGTTCTTTCATTCATTATTCCTATGTTCCAGTACTTGCTTAGGGACAAGCAAGCTTTAAGTTTGGTGTTGTGATGCTAGGGCATCTAGGCCAGTTTCACTGACCTTTTCTTTACTGTTTTAAGGTAGTTTCATGCATTTTCTTAGAGAATAAGGCAAGTTTTGGATGAAAATACACTCACACCTTGATTCAAGCAACTATTGTGAATTTCACATGATTTCATGAGGATTTTGCAAGAATTGAATGACAAATTGATGATGCATAATCTCATAACTTTGACTAGAGCTTTGATGCACTTTATTTGCTTGATTTCAGGACAAAGGAATCAAGGAAGAACCACGTTAGTAGCCACGTTAACCTAGTTAGCGTGACCACTAACGTGGAATGGGAAAGAGCTTGCAACGTTAATGAGAAAAGTGATCACCAATAACGCCTGCGAACCCATCATAAGCCCACATTAATTGCCACGTTAACTAGATTAACGTGGTAGTTAACGTGGAGACAAAGAAAGCTCCAACGTTAGTGGTAAACGTGAACACCACTAACGCTCCAAAATGTGGCAATGAATCACGTTAAGAGTCACGTTACCTTAGTTAACGCGAACTCTAACGTGGAAGAGAGGAACAATGCCAACGTTAGTGACACTCACCTTTTTCACTAACGTTGGATCAACCTAGCATTGCCTACGTTAGTGGTCACGTTAAGACCACTAACGTGAAAGTTAAAGTGGAGATAAGATTGATGAGCCAACGTTAGTGACACTCACTTTTGTCACTAACGTTGGAGATGGCATTCACTACCACATTAGTGGCCATGTTAACTTAGTTAACGTGAGCTCTAACGTGGAGAGTAGGGGCACTTGGAGCGTTAGTGACAAAGGTGAGTGCCACTAACGCTCTCGAAGATGAGGCATACCCACGTTAAGAGCGACGTTAGTTACACTAACGTGAACTCTAACGTAGGGACAAGGGGCACAAGGCAACGTTATTGGGAAAGGTGAGTCCCAATAATGCTTGCGAAGGTTTATAAGGCAACGTTAGTGGTCACGTTAGTGCCACTAACGTTGGAGTTAACGTGGGTTATATGGGGTTGGAACGTTAGTGAAAAAGGTGATTGCCACTAACGTTCTCGAACCCATAATGTCACTTAACGTTAACTTCACTAACGCCCATGCCTAATTCATACTTTTCTACAAGCTGAGCCCACTAAAGATTGTAACTGCTTCAACTCAAGATCTAAGGCCCACATCCAAGACTTGAAGAACTCACTAGAAGATCAAGAGAAGTAGTATATATAAGAGTAGTTTTGAACTATAGAGAAGCTTGGCACTTTGGAGAACTACCCTCTGTATATTTATTTTTCTGCACTTTTAGCTAAGGATGGATTCTTTTCTGCCATTTTCCATTTCTAGAGCTATGAACAACTAAACCCCTTTCATTGGGTTAGGGAGCTCTGTTGTAATTTGATGGATCAATTGTAGTTTTCATTCTCTTCTTCTTTCTTCTCTTTTGATTTACTAGAAAGCTTTCGATCTTAATTCAATTGGTTAGTTGTCTTGGAAAAGAAACTCTCCATAATTGGATCTCCTCTGAGCCTTGGAAAAGGGATAAGGAGATTGTTCATACCCTGGGTCAAGCTGTCCGACCCGGGATGTTTAGCGACAAGCCAACCGACCTCTTCAGGCCAAATGCCCGACCTCTTCTCAAGGAGCTCGGCCAAATGCCGACCTCTTCTCAAGGAGCTCGGCCAAATGCCCGACCTCTTCTCAAGGAGCTCGGCCAAATGCCCGACCTCTTCTCAAGGAGCTCGGCCAAAATGCCCGACCTCTTCTCAAGGAGCTCGGCCAAATGCCCGACCTCTTCTCAAGGAGCTCGGCCAAATGCCCGACCTCTTCTCAAAGAGCTCGGCCAAACTCGCCAAAGGAGCCCAAAGCAGGCCCAAAACGAAGGAACACAGCCCAATCTAAAGGCAGCTAAAGCCCAGAAAGATAAAGGCGGTTCCCTTGAAAGAAAAGATGACCTCATTTAAAGATAAGATAAAGATAAAGATAAGATAACTAACTTATCTTATCCACAGGAGGCCACATCTCACCATTATAAATACACTGGAGCACCCAGGTATAACTCATACTCTAATTCTACTCAATATCTGCTTGAACCCATGCTAACTTAAGCATCGGAGTGTCATTGCAGGTACAACCCCCATCCGCTCAGCACACCAAGCTCGGGTCACAGGACCCCTACCCCGGGCCTTGCCGGACGACCGAGCTACGCGTTTCAGGTAACCCCCGGAACATTGGCGCCGTTGCCGGGGAACTTGGAAGTCATCCCACCACCATGGCGGACAACCATGTCAACGACCATGATTCAGATCTAGAGGATAGAACGCTGCACAAAAATGCAGACACTACACCAAAGGATACTCCTTAACTTAACAACGAAAAGGATTCTCCAAATGCGGGAGCCATGGAGGCGCTTCAAGACCGTTTAAAACAACTGGAAGAAGAAGCCCTACATCAACGAGAGGTTGAGAAAGACCTACAAAGGGAGATAAAGCGACGCCGAGAATTGGAGGACAAACTCCCAAAACTCGAAGCCAATCTCAAGGCCAAAGCTAATCGATCCTCTCATGAGGATAGCTCCAACAAGGACCAAGATCCATTCACCAAAGAGATCATGAAAGCTAAAGGTCCCAAAGGACTTCAAAACTCCCAACATGACTTCGTACGACGGCACCTCGGATCCAAGCTATCATCTTAGCAATTTCAGAAGCAGGATGTATCTCACAGAGGCCTCAGATGCAATTCGTTATTCTCCATCCAGAAACAAAGAGGTCGGACGCGTTGAAAGGTCCACCTCACACCAAAGAGGTCGGACAAGTTGAAAGTCCACCCCACACCAAAGAGGTCGGACAAAGTTGAAAGTCCACCTCACACCAAAGAGGTCGGACGCATTGAAAGTCCACCTCACACCAAAGAGGTCGGACAAAGTTGAAGGTCTACCTCACACCAAAGAGGTCGGACGCATTGAAAGTCCACCTCACACCAAAGAGGTCGGACAAAGTTGAAGGTCTACCTCACACCAAAGAGGTCGGACAAAGTTGAAAGTCCACCTCACACCAAAGAGGTCGGACGCATTGAAAGTCCACCTCACACCAAAGAGGTCGGACAAAGTTGAAGGTCTACCTCACACCAAAGAGGTCGGACGCATTGAAAGTCCACCTCACACCAAAGAGGTCGGACAAAGTTGAAGGTCTACCTCACACCAAAGAGGTCGGACAAAGTTGAAGGTCCACCTCACACCGAAGATGTCGGGCGAGTTGAAGGTCCACCTCACACCAAAGAGGTCGGACAAAGTTGAAAGTCCACCTCACACCAAAGAGGTCGGACGCATTGAAAAGTCCACCTCACACCAAAGAGGTCGGACAAAGTTGAAGGTCCACCCCACACCAAAGAGGTCGGACAAGTTGAAAGTCCACCTCACACCAAAGAGGTCGGACAAAGTTGAAAGTCCACCTCACACCAAAGAGGTCGGACGCATTGAAAGTCCACCTCACACCAAAGAGGTCGGACAAAGTTGAAGATCCACCCCACACCAAAGAGGTCAAGTTGAAAGTCCACCTCACACCAAAGAGATCGGACAAGTTGAAGGTCCACCTCACACCGAAGATGTCGGGCGAGTTTAAGGTCCACCTCACACCAAAGAGGTCGGACAAGTTGAAGGTCCACCTCACACCGAAGATATCGGACGGATTGAAGGCCCACCGCACACCAAAGAGGTTGGACGAGTTGAAGGTCCACCTCACACCAAAGAGGTCGGACGAGTTAAACATCTACCTCACACCAAAGAGATCGGACGAGTTGAACGTCCACCTCACAACAAAGAGGTCGGACGAGTTGAAAAAGTTTGCCTACACCCTCATACTCACCTCTCGATGACTCCACCCATACTTTCAAGCTCACACTATCAGAGTTCGGACCAACCAGCCCATAAAAGGCATCCTACAGAAAACAAACTCAGCTGGAAGAATCCTACAAGAGGATAGCTCAGATAATTTGGGGGACCCTGGACAAAACCAGAGAACATCTCGGACAATTCGAGGGACCCTGGACAAAAATAGAAAACAGCTCAGACAATTCGGGGATATGAGGTCCGACATATACCTCGGGAGCAGAACGCCCGAGATGATGCACTTTCAAAACCAGCCAGCACCAACAGCTCGGACAATTCGGGGATATGAGGTCCGACACATACCTCGGGAGCAGAACGCCCGAGCTGATGCATTTTCTAGCCAACACCAAACCAGGGGGCAACAACAGAAACCTCATCCAGGCTACATTACAAGACCACAACAAGTCAATCTGGAAGGCGGTATAAGGGAAGTACTCAGGGTCATCCAGCCAATCAGGAATGCCGTCCGGGATCTTAGTATATATCTCAAAGACATAGGTCAACTATGGGGTTACTACCAAACAACTCGGGCAAATAAGGAAACAACTCGGACAATAACAGCAAAACATCAAGTAACAGACGTGGCAGTAAAAAGGGAAACCCCAGGATTCACACAAAAGTCCAGGGGCACCCTTTGGAGGCAACAACAGAGTAAAAACCCAAATACAAAGGAAAGAACTCAACCTACTTCCAAAAGTCCGAGAGAGAGCTCCGATCAAGGAAGAGGCATTAAAACGTCAAATGGCCTCAAGATACAATCAGAAGGTAGTACAGAAAAAGCTTTGCCAACAAACAATCTCATCCTAATCCAAAATGATATCGGAACAACTCGACTTGGAGAGGGAAAGCTTGCATCCAACTGACCATACCAAGTTGTTTAGAAGAACTGGGGAAAAGGTTGCTACAGACTGTCCGAACTCGAAGGGCAAGAGCTACCAAGGTCATGGCATGCCTGCAATCTAAAAAAGGGCGCCAAGCCGAGATCCAAAAAGATTGCCCGACCTAGAAAGATAAGTACTAACATGTACACACTCTTATTTTTATTATTGTTTAAAAGATTGCAGATTCCCTAAAAAGTTTTCTACCAAGACACCTGACTACGGCAGGTCGACAAAGTGAAAATCAAAATTCACTGCTCAACCAAGACGCATTAATCTGAAGTATTCATCGTCCGATTATAAAGCAACAGATCGACAGAAAGTAAAAAACAGATTCACTGTACGATCTCGATAGGAATGATTGTCCGACAAAGGTAAAAACGCGATCCACCTAAAGGACGATCAAACCGGGACAGAAACCACCATCTACAAATCGGCAAAAATGAACACATAATAATGCAACAAGTTATAAAAGTAATCCCTGAAAGAGACCTGACAAAGGTCCAAAAAAGAGGATTACAAAAATAACTTAGAAGAGGACGACATAAAGAAGTCGGCCTCCTACAAGCGAAGTTATAAAAGTAATCCCTGAAAGAGACCTGACAAAGGTCCAAGAAAGAGGATTACAAAAATAACTTAGAAGAGGACGACATAAAGAAGTCGGCCTCCTACAAGCGAAGTTATAAAAGTAATCCCTGAAAGAGACCTGACAAAGGTCCAAGAAAGAGGATTACAAAAATAACTTAGAAGAGGACGACATAAAGAAGTCGGCCTCCTACAAGCGAAGTTATAAAAGTAATCCCTGAAAGAGACCTGACAAAGGTCCAAGAAAGAGGGTTACGAAATAACTTAGAAGAGATCGACATAAAGAAGTCGGTCTCCTACAACGGACAAGTTATAAAAGTAATCCCTGAAAGAGACCTGACAAAGGTCCAAGAAAGAGGGTTACGAAATAACTTAGAAGAGGACGACATAAAGAAGTCGGCCTCCTACAAGCGAAGTTATAAAAGTAATCCCTGAAAGAGACCTGACAAAGGTCCAAGAAAGAGGATTACAAAAATAACTTAGAAGAGGACGACATAAAGAAGTCGGCCTCCTACAAGCGAAGTTATAAAAGTAATCCCTGAAAGAGACCTGACAAAGGTCCAAGAAAGAGGATTACAAAAATAACTTAGAAGCGACCGACAAGAAGAAGTCGGACCAACGAAAAGCATGCGCTAAAAGGGACATAGCTTTGCCCAAAAAGCCACGGTTCCACGACAAGGCTATCAAAATTGTTCAGACCAACTAAGAAGGTTCTACCAAAGAACACTAAAAAGTTGTCAGACAAGTTAGCCCCAAAGGACCACCTCGACCAAGCAGAAAGTGAACAAAACCAGAAGTGATCAAGAGAAGTCGGACAACAAAGTACCGACACTCTACAAAAATCCACAAAAGGGACAAAGACATCTCGCAAACGGCCAAGGAAAGGTCAAAAGACCAAAGCCAAAAGTGCTTCGCTGAAAAATACGAAAGTCTTGAAAAAAGACACTACTTAAAAAGGGAAAAGCACGACCTCAAAGACAGAGCTAAAAAGTCATCCAAAACAAACTGTAAAAAGGTTCCCAATCGGAACACTACCTAAAAAGTTGTTGGATTATGACTAAAAAGCCGGAACAGCGAAGACAACCAAGTCGGAAGAAGGCTGAAAAGTCCCCTCAACAAAGTAAAAGGGGCAATATCAGGAGAAACTATTCAAAGATCGACCAAAGTCAGGACGCTTGAGCACGACTTCCCCGAAGAGATCGAAACTCTGAAAGCACGGTCTCACGGAAAAGACCGAACTCAAGCAGGGGCAAAGTAATACAGGTCGACGTCAGTAAAGAAGAGGTGCAAGTATGATCTAAAAAAAGAACAAAGCCATAAAGGTTCGAAAACAACCTAAGGCTCAAATATGCTCAGCGAAAAGGGATACAACTCCACTCAAAGAAGGCACAATCTCAAACAGGGCTACGAACGTCATCCGAGACTAAAAAAAACGTTCTACATAAAGAACACTAAAAAAGTCATTGGAGAAATCACTAAAAAGTCCGGATATCAAGCCGCAAAGACAAACTTCGCCAAAGCAGAGGGTTGTCGACACAAACTTAAAGCAAGGCGTGATCCAGAAAGCAAGGGTAGAAAACCCACGCTACCACTCAAAAGAGGTTGGACTGTGAAGTACCAAACCTCTAGAAAATCTACAAAGATTGCAAAGCAATGAAGAAACAAGCCAGACAGATGCTTGAGCACGACTTCCAAAGAGATTGAAGCTCTGAAAAGCATGATCTCATGGAAGGATCGAACTCAAGCAGGGGCACTGTTCATACCCTGGGTCAAGCTGTCCGACCCGGGATGTTTAGCGACAAGCCAACCGACCTCTTCAGGCCAAATGCCCGACCTCTTCTCAAGGAGCTCGGCCAAATGCCGACCTCTTCTCAAGGAGCTCGGCCAAATGCCCGACCTCTTCTCAAGGAGCTCGGCCAAATGCCCGACCTCTTCTCAAGGAGCTCGGCCAAAATGCCCGACCTCTTCTCAAGGAGCTCGGCCAAATGCCCGACCTCTTCTCAAGGAGCTCGGCCAAATGCCCGACCTCTTCTCAAAGAGCTCGGCCAAACTCGCCAAAGGAGCCCAAAGCAGGCCCAAAACGAAGGAACACAGCCCAATCTAAAGGCAGCTAAAGCCCAGAAAGATAAAGGCGGTTCCCTTGAAAGAAAAGATGACCTCACTTAAAGATAAGATAAAGATAAAGATAAGATAACTAACTTATCTTATCCACAGGAGGCCACATCTCACCATTATAAATACACTGGAGCACCCAGGTATAACTCATACTCTAATTCTACTCAATATCTGCTTGAACCCATGCTAACTTAAGCATCGGAGTGTCATTGCAGGTACAACCCCCATCCGCTCAGCACACCAAGCTCGGGTCACAGGACCCCTACCCCGGGCCTTGCCGGACGACCGAGCTACGCGTTTCAGGTAACCCCCGGAACAGAGATCATGCTAGAATTACTTTCTCATGTTGAACCAAATTGGGGTCTGGGCGGATATAGTGACATGTAATCCTCCCAACACTTTGATTTGGAAATACATGTGGTATAATCAGTGACCACACTTCATCTCTTCCCATGAGCAATTAAATCAAGGAATTGAGCAATTGTTCAAGCTTAGAGAGATTGGGTTGCCAAGGAATTGCAACCCAATCACTTAAGATTGCCAAGGAGATCAATAGATGCTTTGATTGAGGAAGAGATGAAAATGAATTTGATCCGGAGAATACAACATCTCCTGAGCCCAATGAATTCCCCATTTCTGATCTTACCCATTCTCTTTACTTTCTGCCATTTATTTACAAGCTCATTTCCCCAAATCCCCATATAAGATTCTACACTTTATTTTCTGCTATTTACTTTCCTTCCATTTAATTTTCTGCAATTCTCAAACTACATTCTGTTTAGCTCAACTAGCATATTCTTCCAACTAAAGTTACTTGACCAATCAATCCCTGTGGGATTCGACCTCACTCTATTGTGAGTTTTTACTTGACAGTAATTCGGTATACTTGCTGAAGGAAAATTTGTTGAGAGACAAGTTTTCATGCATCAAGTTTATGGCACCGTTGCCTGGGATTGATTTTGTATCAACAATGATTAAGTTGGAAGTTCACTAGATTGAGCATTTTTCTTTTGTTTGTTTACTTTATTCAGTTGTTTACCTTCAGTTTGTTTCGTTTCTTGCTCACCCCTTATACCCCCTCTGTTTTCTTTCTTTCTTTATTATTATTTACAATTCTGCTCACTAACCCACTAACTGTTTGATAATTTGCATCACTCACACTAACAATTACTCTAACAAGAATAACCTCTTCATTTTATCTCTTGTTGTGTGTTTTGTTAGTTGTATGACAGGGAGAAGAGGGGGAGCTTCAACTTCCTTTGATTCAGAACCTAAAAGAACCCTCCGAAGACTAAGGAGGGAAGCAAGAGGGAAATGAGTTGTTGGTGCTAAGGAAGAGGAAGAGAATTTTGAAACCAACATGGTGGAGAACTTGGAAAACAATCATGAAGGAGAAGCTCACAACCATGCTAGAGAAGGCCCTGCACACCATGCTGGGCAAGAAAAGAGAGTTCTAGGCTCCTACATCAATCCAAATCCAGGAAACTGTGGAAGTAGTATCCAAAAGCCCACCATACATGCCAACAACTTTGAATTAAAACCTCAGCTAATCACCCATGTTCAGAACAATTGCTCATTTGGAGGAAGTGCTCAAGAAGACCCCAATCTACATATAACCACCTTCTTGAGAATTTGTGACACTATGAAGTCTAATGGAGTCCACTCGGATGTTTATAGGCTGCTTTTGTTCCCTTTTTCACTCAGGGACAAAGCATCCAAGTGGCTTGAATCCTTCCCAAAGGAGAGCTTGACAAATTGGGAAGATGTGGTGAACAAGTTTTTGGCAAGATTCTACCCTCCTCAAAGAATTAATAGGCTGAGAGCTGATGTGCAAACCTTCAGGCAACAAGATGGTGAGACTCTCTATGAGGCATGGGAGAGGTTCAAGGACTTAACAAGAAGATGCCCACCAGATATGTTCAATGAATGAGTTCAACTTCACATTTTCTATGAAGGTCTTTCTTATGAGTCAAAGAAGGCTGTAGACCATTCATCAGGGGGCTCTCTAAACAAGAAGAAAACCATTGAAGAAGCCATAGATGCCATCGAAACAGTAGCAAAGAATGACTACTTCTATGCCTCTAAAAGAAGCAATACTCGAGGAGTAATGGAGCTGAACCACATGGATGCATTGCTAGCTCAAAATAAGATGATCACCAAGTAGCTAGCAGATCTTACCAAGAAGGTGGAGGAAAACCAAGTTGCAGCAGTCATCACTTCATCACCAGCTCAAGAAGGAGTGAATATAGGAGAAGAAGGTGATTGGGAACAAATCAACTATGTTGGAAACTCACCTAGACAAATCCATGATCCATACTCTAAAACTTATAACTCTGGATGGAAAAATCACCCCAACTTTGGGTGGAGAAATCAACAAGACCAAGGCCAAGACTAGAGATGCCACAACCACAACCCCAACAATAATGCAACTCACCAACATCCCTCACAGAGGTCCTATCAACAACCACCTAATCCCAACCCACCATCACTAACCGAGGATAGACTTTCAAAGATTGAGACCCTACTTGGAAGCATATGTAAGGAAATTCAAGATAGTAAAGCTTTCCAAGAAGAAGTGCGATCCAACATGCAGAATCAAGATGCTGCCATCAAAAAACTTGAAACACAGATTGATTACTTATTCAAGCAAGCCCCTAGACACAACATTTGCAGCAACACTAACTCAGCACCAAGGGATGAATGTCAAGCTATCACCCTCAGAAATGGAAAGGAATTGAAGAAGACCCATAAGAAACCACCAGAGAAGAATTCGGATGAAGAAGACAAGGGATAAGAGGGAACTCGAATCTCCACCCCTAAGTCACATCAAGAAGGAGAAGCACTCAAACCATGCCTCTCAAAAGCTCCATACCCCCAGCAGCTGCAGTTAAAGAATAAGAGAGAGGATAACCAATTCTCAAGATTCTTGGAAATCTTCAAGAAACTACAAATGAACATACCCTATGTTGAAGCAATAGAGCAAATGCCACTTTACGCCAAGTTCTTGAAGGAATTGATGACCAAGAAGAGAAGCTGGAAGAACAATGAGACTGTGGTACTCACCGAAGAATGCAGTGCCATCATCCAACACAAATTGCCCCATAAATTGAAGGATCCTGGGAGCTTCCAAATCCCTTGTATCATAGGGAAAATCATAGTGGAAAAGGCTTTATGCGATCTAGGAGCTAGCATAAATCTGATGTCCTTAGTAATGATGAAAAAAATGAAGATTGAGGAAGCCAAACCAACAAGAATGGCCCTGCAACTAGCAGACAGATTATTCAAGTTTTTCACGGAATAGTAGAAGACTTGTTGGTGAAGGTGGGAGACTTCATCTTTCCAGTAGATTTCGTAGTATTAGACATGGAGAAAGGAGCTAAGACTTCCATCATCCTGGGAAGGCCATTCTTGCCCACTGCCGGAGCCATCATTGATGTCCAAAAGGGTGAACTTGTCCTTAGATTACATGAGGAGAAAATGATATTCAATGTGTTTAAGGCCATGAGTTACCCACACAACTCATTGGGAGAATGTATGAGGTTAGACTCGGTGGAGGCTTTGGTGCAAGAAACTTGATGAGCGGATAATTTATACGCTTTTTGGCATTATTTTTAGTATGTTTTTAGTATGTTTTAGTTAGTTTTTATTATATTTTTATTAGTTTTTAGTTAAAATTCACTTTTCTGGACTTTACTATGAGTTTGTATGTTTTTCTGTGATTTCAGGTATTTTCTGGCTGAAATTGAGGGACCTGAGCAAAAATCTGATTCAGAGACTGAAAAGGACTACAGATGCTGTTGGATTCTGACCTTCCTGCACTCGAAGTGGATTTTCTGGAGCTACAGAATCCCAATTGGTGCGATCTCAATTGCGTTGGAAAGTAGACATCCCGGGCTTTCCAGAAATGTATAATAGTCTATACTTTGCCCGATATTTGATGGCCCAAACAGGCGTTTCAAGTCAGCTCAAGAATTCTGGCGTTTAACGCCGGAACTGGCACAAGAATGGGAGTTAAACGCCCAAACTGGCACAAAAGCTGGCGTTTAACTCCAAGAAAAGTCTCTACACATGAAAGCTTCAATGCTCAGCCCAAGCACACACCAGGTGGGCCCGGAAGTGGATTTTTATGTCATTTACTCATCTTTGTAAACCTTAGGCTACTAGTTCTTTATAAATAGGACCTTTTACTATTGTATTCTCATCTTGGTAGCTATCTTGGAGAGTTTTATGCTATCTTAGATCACGTTTTGGGGGCTGGCCTCACGGCCATGCCTAGACCTTGTTCTTATGTATTTTCAACGGTGGAGTTTCTACACACCATAGATTAAGGTGTAGAGCT
Organism: Arachis stenosperma; assembly: GCF_014773155.1. Taxonomy (NCBI): domain Eukaryota; kingdom Viridiplantae; phylum Streptophyta; class Magnoliopsida; order Fabales; family Fabaceae; genus Arachis; species Arachis stenosperma. The sequence goes on along the minus strand of NC_080385.1, from coordinate 128,115,725 downwards.
CTGTTGTACCTTGAGTATCAATGCAATTACTATTGTTCTTCTATTCAATTCAACTCATTCTTGTTCTAAGATATCACTTGTTCCTCGACATGATGAATGTGATGATCCGTGACACTCATCATCATTCTCACTTATGAACGTGTGCTTGACAACCACCTCCGTTCTACCTTAGATTGAGTAGATATCTATTGGATCCCTTAATCGGAATCTTCGTGCTATAAGCTAGAATTGATGGCGGTATTCAAGAGAATCCGGAAGGTCTAAACCTTGTCTGTGGTATTCTGAGTAGGATTCAATGATTGAATGACTGTGACGAGCTTCAAACTCGCGATTGTGGGGCGTTAGTGACAGACGCAAAAGAATCACTGGATTCTATTCCGACATGATCGAGAACCGACAGATGATTAGCCGTGCTGTGACAGAGCGCGTTGAACATTTTCACTGAGAGGACGGGACTGTAGCCATTGACAACAGTGATGCCCAACATACAGCTTGCCATGGAAAGGAGTAAGAAGGATTGGATAAAGACAGTAGAAAAGCAGAGAGACGGAAGGGACAAAGCATCTCCATACGCTTATCTGAAATTCTCACCAATGAATTGCATAAGTATCTCTATCTTTATTTTATGTTTTATTCATATATCCTCCATAACCATTTAATTCTGCCTGACTGAGATTTACAAAGTGACCATAGCTTGCTTCATACCAACAATCTCCGTGGGATCGACCCTTACTCGCGTAAGGTTTATTACTTGGACGACCGAGTGCACTTGCTGGTTAGTTGTCCGAAGTTGTGATAAAGAGTTGAGATTGCAATTGAGCATACCATATTGATGGCGCCATTGATGATCACAATTTCGTGCACCAAAACTCTTGAAGAAGAACTTGAGGAGTTAACAGAAGAAGAAGAATTAGCATCAAGCGAAGAGGCTGCAGCGGCTGAAATGCATGTTCAAAGCACACTAGAAGGGAAAGATGAAAGAAAAGAAGTACCCAAACTTGAGCTGAAGGCATTGCCACCCACTCTCAAGTATGCATACTTGGGAGAAAATAAAAGTTATCCAGTGATTATAAACTCAGCCCTCAGCCAAGAACAAGAGGAAAAGTTGCTTCAAGTCTTGCAAAAACATAAGGATGCCATTGGATGGACACTTGCTGACTTGAAGGGAATCAGTTCAGCCATATGCATGCATAAGATACTTTTGGAAGAGGATTCCAAACCTTCCATTCAGCCCCAAAAAAGGTTGAATCCAGCTATGAAGGAAGTAGTACAGAAAGAAGTCATGAAGTTGTGGCAGGGAGGAGTAATCTACCCAATTTCAGATAGCCCATAGGTCAGTCCAGTTCAAGTGGTCCCCAAGAAAGGAGGAATCACTGTGGTACCCAACGAAAGAAATGAGCTAATCCCTACAAGAACCATCACAGGATGGAGGATGTGTATTGACTACAGAAAGCTCAATAAAGCCACAAGAAAAGATCATTTCCTACTTCCTTTCATGGATCAGATGCTGGAAAGACTTGCAGGACATGCATATTATTATTTTCTAGATGGTTATTCAGGATATAACCAAATAGTGGTTGATCCAAGAGACCAAGAAAAAACATCATTCACCTGCCCATATGGAGTGTTTGCCTATAGGCGCATGCCATTTGGGCTATGTAATGCACCTGCAACTTTTCAACGCTGCATGCTTTCCATATTCTCAGATATGATAGAGAAGTTCATTGAAGTTTTCATGGATGACTTCTCAGTATTCAGAGACTCCTTTCTTAATTGCCTAAACCATCTTGCCTTGGTATTAAAAAGATGTCAAGAGAACAACTTGGTATTGAATTGGGAAAAATGTCACTTCATGGTGACAGATGGAATAGTCCTTGGCCATAAAGTTTCTAACCAAGGCATTGAGGTAGATAGAGCTAAGGTGGAGCTAATTGAAAAATTACCTCTACCAAGTGATGTCAAGGCAATTAGGAGCTTTTTGGGACATGCTGGCTTCTATAGAAGGTTTATTAAAGATTTTTCAAAGATAGCTAAGCCCTTAAGCAATCTCCTAATGTCTGATACACCATTTATCTTTGATGAGAAGTGCATGCTAGCATTTGAAAACTTGAAAAAGAAGCTATCCTCAGCTCCTATCATCACCCCACCTGATTGAAATTTACCATTCGAACTGATGTGTGATGCATCTGATTTCGCAGTTGGGGCAGTGTTAGGACAGAGGAAAGAAAATTTGGTGCATGTCATATACTATGCCAGCAAGGTCCTTAATGATGCTCAATGAAATTATACCACCACCGAAAAGGAGTTGCTGGCAATAGTTTTTGCATTTGACAAATTTAGATCCTACCTCATTTGCTCTAAAGTTATTGTGTTCACTGATCACACAGCACTCAAATATCTATTTTCCAAACAGGAATCAAAACCAAGACTAATCAGATGGATCTTATTATTGCAAGAATTCAACATCGAGATTAGAGATAAAAAGGGTGTGGAGAACAAAGTAGCAGATCATCTATCCAGAATCCCTTCTGAGAAGGATGATACACATGATACAAGTGTAAATGAGTTAATGTTGGTTCACAAAGCGCCCTGGTTTGCAGATATTGCCAATTTTAAAGCAGCCGGTGACCTACCACCTGGGATCAACAAACATCAAAGAAGAAAACTCGTCAATGATGCTAAGTATTTCATTTGGGATGAACCCTTTCCCTTCAAGAAATGCTCAGATGGAATCCTTAGAAAGTGCATTTCAGAAGAAGAAGGATGAGAGGTCCTATGGAGTTGTCATAGTGCTAGCTATGGAGGTCATTTTGGAGGAGAAAGAACTACCACAAAAGTATTGCAATGTGGGTTCTTCTGGCCCACTATCTTCAAGGATGCTAAGGAATTAGTGAGGAGCTGCAATGAATGCCAAAGGGCTGGCAACCTACCTAAGAGAAATGACATGCCACAGCAATACATTCTAGAGCTTGAACTATTCGATGTATGGGGGATAGACTTCATGGGACCATTCCCAACCTTATATTCGAACAAGTATATCTTGGTGGCAGTGGAATATGTATCTAAGTGGGTGGAGGTCGTTGCAACACCAACCAATGACAACACGGTAGTCATAAACTTTCTTCGAAAGAACATATTCACCAGATTTGGAGTCCCACGAGCCCTCATCAGTGATGGAGGGAGCCATTTCTGCAATAGACCATTGGAGACCCTACTCCTAAGATATGGGGTGAAGCATAAAGTTGCCACACCTTATCATCCCCAAACAAGTGGGCAAACAGAGATATTTAACCGATAGTTGAAAAGGATCTTGGAAAAGACTGTGGGGATATCAAGAAAGGACTGGGCGAAGAAACTAGATGATGCTCTTTGGCCATACAAGACAGCCTTCAAAACACCAATTGGGATGTCCCCATATCAACTGGTATACGGAAAGGCTTGTCACTTGCCATTAGAGCTGGAGAATAAAGCCTCTTGGGCTCTTAAGATACTGAACTTGGACAGCACCGCTGCTGGTGAAAAGAGAGTATTGCAGCTTCAAGAATTGGAAGAATTCAGGTCTCAAGCCTATGAAAATACAAAGATTTATAAGGAAAAAGCAAAAAGGAGACATGATCTCAACCTGGCACCAAGAAGTTTCGAAGAAGGACAATATGTGCTTCTCTACAACTCCAGACTGAAACTCATTTTTGGGAAACTCAAATCAAGATGGTCGGGGCCCTTTCTAATCACAAAAGTCTCACCTTATGGACACATAGAAATAATGGAAGAAAACTCAAAGAGAAAATTCACTGTGAATGGACAAAGACTCAAACACTACTTGGGCAACATGGGGAAAATCCCCAAACAGAAGTATAACCTCAACTAAGGAAGGAATCGTCGAGCTAGCGACGCTAAAAAAGCGCTTTGTTGGGAGGCAACCCAACCTGAGGTAATTCTCTTGTCATAAGTTTCTCAATAAAAACTTCAAGTTGAATTTTCTGTAGTGTGAGGAGCTAAGTTTAGTGTCACACACCAAAACAATTCAAGGGTGAATATAGGACTCTAAGTTTGGTGTTCCACCAAAAACTCCAGCTGAAGAGTGCATTGCAACCCTTCAGTGATAAAGCATTGCTCTAGCAACCAGAGAACTCACTTGACAGAGGTCTAACCTCTAATGCATAGTTGTCTTTCTAACCTATAGTCATTTCTTAATAAAAAGCACACAAGGTTTCTGCATGTATTCAATTTGCTAAATTAAGCAAAGAACTAAGTTTGGTGTTCACACACCAAATTAAGTTCAGAAATGCACAAGCACACATGCATGCTAACTCTTTTCCAAGTGCTTGGGGAACAAGCAACTTCCAATAATGTTACAGGAATTCAATTAATCTCAGGGAATGGTCATACCTCATCATCCAAGGAAACAGACAAGGATGCAAATGCTAGGATGAGAATACCAAGGAAGACATCACGAGGTTGTATCAAACTGTCTCGAAATGCAGAACTTTAATTGAAAATTGATTGAAAGAAATCTTCATATTCTGCTTGTTCCTCTTTATTCACATCCAAGTGTGCTAGTCTAGGTCCCTAGTTTTCATCTTCATCTTTTTTAATTGTATGCCTGTCCTTTAAGTTAATCAAAAAGAAAATGTTATGATAAGAACAAGAGTGGAGTTATTTTGTGAAGTAACTTCTAAATGTTTGTGGTAGGGTGATTAGTTAGCTAAGTTAGTTCACCAACAAGGAAAGAAGGCAACTATCTATCATGAATCCTATGCTTGAAACACATCCTATGAGACTAACTAAATAATAAGATCCCAATAAGAAAAGAGAAAGAGCAATAAAAGTGGAAAGGAAAGAAACATAATAAGAAACAATGCTAGGCACCAAGGGTTTTAAGATTGAGGCATGTGTCTGTGGTGTTCATATGCAAGGGATATGCTTGGATGAATAAGCTCTTAGGGGTGCCTCATCACTTGGTAACTTGGATTAACTAATCCGGGATTATCAGCTGAAAGTCCACTATCAAGAGTGACCCTTGCTACAGAACACTTAGTAACCCAAAGAAGTGCTGGACACCAAGGTCTCAAGAAAGAAAAATAACAAATCATATGCCTGTGGTGTGTATGTATGAGGGAAAGAGACTTGAGAGAGTAAGTCCTTAGGGGTGTCTTAACACCTAGCACCTTGAACCAACTGGTTCGGGAGTGTTAACTGAAAGCTTATCATAAAGAGTCGCCCTCTTACAGAGCACTTAGCTAAAAGAAGAATGCAATAAATCTTGAGAAAACAAAAGAAGGAAGGATCAACAACTAGGAAGTCTCAAGGGATGTAAGTAAGCAAGTGTTCAAGGGCATGATAAAGGCCTGAAACCTGGTAAAGGAATTAACCTAAGTTGCTATGCATGAAACCCCATAAACCAGGAATTTTTCTTTTATATTGTTCATCTTGTTCTTTCATTCATTATTCCTATGTTCCAGTACTTGCTTAGGGACAAGCAAGCTTTAAGTTTGGTGTTGTGATGCCAGGGCATCTAGGCCAGTTTCATTGTCCTTTCCTTTACTGTTTTAAGGTAGTTTCATGCATTTTCATAGAGAATAAGGTAAGTTTTAGATGAAAATACACTCACACCTTGATTCAAGCAACTATTGTGAATTTCACATGATTTCATGAGGATTTTGCAAGAATTGAATGACAAATTGATGATGTATAATCTCATAACTTTGACTAGAGCTTTGATGCACTTTATTTGCTTGATTTCAGGACAAAGGAAGCAAGGAAGAACTGCATTAGTAGCCACGTTAACCTAGTTAACGTGACCACTAACGTGGAATGGGAAAGAGCTTGCAACGTTAATGAGAAAAGTGATCACCAATAACGCCTGCGAAGCCATCATAAGCCCACGTTAATTGCCACGTTAACTAGATTAACGTGGTAGTTAACGTGGAGACAAAGAAAGCTCCAATGTTAGTGGTAAATGTGAACACCACTAACACTCCAAAATATGGCAATGAATCATGTTAAGAGTCACGTTAACTTAGTTAACGTGAACTCTAACATGGAAGAGAGGAACAATGCCAACGTTAGTGACACTCACCTTTGTCACTAATGTTGGATCAAACTAGCATTGCCCACGTTAGTGGTCACGTTAAGACCACTAACGTGAAAATTAACGTGGAGCTAAGATTGATGAGCCAACGTTAGTGACACTCACCTTTGTCACTAACGTTGGAGATGGCATTCACTACCACGTTAGTGGCCATGTTAACTTAGTTAACGTGAGCTCTAACATGGAGAGTAGGGGCACTTGGAGCGTTAGTAAGAAAGGTGAGTGCCACTAACGCTCTCGAAGATGAGGCATACCCACGTTAAGAGCCACGTTAGTTACACTAACGTGAACTCTAACGTAGGGACAAGGGGCACAAGGCAATGTTATTGGGAAAGGTGAGTCCTAATAACGCTTGTGAAGGTTTATAAGGCAAACGTTAGTGGTCACGTTAGTGCCACTAACGTTGGAGTTAACGTGGGTTATATGGGGTTAGAACGTTAGTGAAAAAGGTGATTGCCACTAACGTTCTCGAACCCACAATGTCACTTAACGTTAACTTCACTAACGCCCATGCCTAATTCATACTTTTCTGCAAGTTGAGCCCACTAAAGATTGTAACTGCTTCAACTCAAGATCTAAGGCCCACATCCAAGACTTGAAGAACTCACTAGAAGATCAAGAGAAGTAGTATATATAGGAGAAGTTTTGAACTATAGAGAAGCTTGGCACTTTGGAGAACAACCCTCGTATATTTACTTTTCTGCAATTTTAGCTAAGGATGGATTCTTTTCTGCCATTTTCTATTTCTAGAGCTATGAAAAACTAAACCCCTTTCATTGGGTTAGGGAGCTCTGTTGTAATTTGATGGATCAATTATAGTTTTCATTCTCTTCTTTTTTCTTCTCTTTTGATTTACTAGAAAGCTTTCGATCTTAATTCAATTGGTTTATTGTCTTGGAAAACAAACTCTCCATAATTGGATCTCCTCTGAGCCTTGGAAAAGGGATGAGGAGATCATGCTAGAATTGCTTTCTCATGTTGGACCAAATTGGGGTCTGGGCGGATATAGTGACATGTAATCCTTCCAACACTTTGATTTGGAAATACATGTGGTATAATCAGTGACCATACTTCATCTTTTCCCGTGAGAAATTAAATCAAGGAATTGGGCAATTGTTCAAGCTTAGAGAGATTGGGTTGCCAAGGAATTACAACCCAATCACTTAAGATTGTCAAGGAGATCAATAGATGCTTTGATTGAGGAAGATATGAAAATGAATTTGATTCGGAGAATACAACATCTCCTGAGCCCAATGAATTCCCCATTTCTGATCTTACCCATTCTCTTTACTTTCTGCCATTTATTTACATGCTCATTTTCCCAAATCCCCATCTAAGATTCTGCACTTTATTTTCTGCTATTTACTTTTCCTCCATTTAATTTTCTGCAATTCTCAAACTACATTCTGTTTAACTCAACTAGCATATTCTTCCAACTAAAGTTGCTTGACCAATCAATCCATGTGGGATTCGACCTCACTCTATTGTGAGTTTTTACTTGACGATAATTCGGTATACTTGCCGAAGGAAAATTTGTTGAGAGACAAGTTTTCATGCATCATGAATAGGATACTGTCTCTTGAGCATGTAGATTTTATCCGTGAGAGCACAGGAAAAAATTTCACCATGAGGGGTGAAGATTTGAGCCCATATGATCCTCCTCCTTAGAGGAGCTGACCGTCTAGCTAGTGATGGTAAAGAAGCGCTTATTGGGAGGCAACCCAACCATGGTATCCTTTTGAATTTTTGCTCAGTTTACTTTTCTTTTTATCTATATATATCTTTGATGAGCGGATAATTTATACGCTTTTTGGCATTGTTTTTACATAGTTTTTAGTAAGTTTAAGCTACTTTTAGGGATGTTTTCATTAGTTTTTATGTTAAATTCACATTTCGGGACTTTACTATGAGTTTGTGTGTTTTTCTGTGATTTCAGGTAAATTCTGACTGAAATTGAGGGATTTGAGCAAAGCTCTGAAAAAGGCTGACAAAAGGACTGCTGATGCTGTTGGATTCTGACCTCCCTGCACTCGAAATGGATTTTCTGGAGCTACAGAACTCTAAATGGCGCGCTCTCAACGGCGTTGGAAAGTAGACATCCAGGGCTTTCCAGCAATATATAATAGTCCATACTTTATTCGAAGAATGACGACGCAACTTGGCGTTGAACGCCAAGTACACGCTCCTTTCTGGAGTTAAACGCCAGAAAAACGTCATGATCCGGAGTTGAACGCCCAAAACACATCATAACTCGAAATTCAACTTCAAGAGAAGCCTCAGCTCGTGGATAGACCAAGCTCAGCCCAAGCACACACCAAGTGGGCCCCGGAAGTGGATTTATGCATCAATTACTTACTCATGTAAACCCTAGGAGCTAGTTTGTTATAAATAGGATGAATTACTAATGTATTTGACATCTTTGGTCTCAGTTTTGTTTTATTCTTCATCCTAGGAGATCATTGATCACGTTTAGGGGGGCTGGCCATTCGGCCATGCCTGAACCTCTTTCACTTATGTATTTTCAACGGTGGAGTTTCTGCACACCATAGATTAAGGGTGTGGAGCTCTGCTGTACCTCAAAGATTAATGAAGTTCTATTTTCTTTTATTCAAATCTCTATCTTATTCTTATTCCAAGATATTCATTCGTACCCAAGAATATGATGAATGTGATGAGCTAATAACTCTCGTCATCATTCTCACTTATGAACGCGCATGATTGACAACCACTTCCGTTCTACATGCAACAAGGCTTGAATGTGTATCTCTTAGATTCCCAACAGAATCTTCGTGGTATAATCTAGATAGATGGCGGCATTTATGAGGATCCAGAAAGTCCAACCTTGTCTGTGGTGTTCCGAGTAGGATCCTGGGAATCCGGAAAGTCTCACCTTGTCTGTGGTATTCCGAGTAGGATTCCGGTAATGAATGACTGTGACGTGCTTCAAACCTGCAACCTGCTGGGCGTTAGTGACAGACGCAAAAGAGGGATTCTATTCCAGTAGGGGAGGGAACCAACCGGTGATTGGCCGTACTGTGACAGAGTGCGTGAGCATTAGCTTTCACTGCGAGGATGGGATGTAGCTATCAACCATGGGTGATGCCTCCAGACTGGTTAGCTGTGCGAGTGACAGCCGCATAGGATATTTCCCCGTGAGGATGAAAGTAGCCACAGTTGATGGTGAACCCCTATACAAAGCTTGCCATGGAAAGGAGTAAGAAGGACTGAGTAGAAGCAGTGGGAGAGCAGGCGTCCGAGAGCTCTACAGCATCTCCATTCCGCTTATCTGAAATTCCTACCAATGAATCTGCATAAGTATTTCTATCCCTTTTATTATGTATTTTCTTTTTATTTTATATTTTCAAACCCATAAACCTTTAATCCTCCTGACTGAGATTTGCAAGGTGACCATAGCTTGCTTCATACTAACAATCTCTGTGGATTCGACCCTTACTCACGTAAGGTTATTACTTGGACGACCCAGTACACTTGCTGGTTAGTTGAACGGAGTTGTGAAGAAAATAAACAGTGCCCTAAGAGTAAACATCCTTTATAAACAAATAACATGTGATCACAATTTCGTCCACCAAGTTTTTGGCGCCGTTGCCGGGGATTGTTCGAGTATGGACAACTGACGGTTCATCTTGTTGCTCAGATTAGGTAATTTTCTTTTCAAAAACTTTTTCAAAAATTTTTCTTTTCTTTTTCGTTTTTCCAAAAATGTTTTTCGAAAAAAAAAATTAATAAAAATCCAAAAAATTAGAAAATCATAAAAATCAAAAATATTTTGTGTTTCTTGTTTGAGTCTTGAGTAAATTTTTAAGTTTGGTGTCAATTGCATGCTTTTAAAATTTTTCTTGCATTTTTTCGAAAATCCATACATTCATAGTGTTCTTCATGATCTTCAAGTTGTTCTTGATAAGTCTTCTTGTTTGATCTTGATGATTTCTTGTTTTGTGTTGTTTGTTGTTTTTCATGTGCATTTTTGCATTCATATTTTTCATGCATTAAAGATTTATAAGTTTGGTGTCTTGCATGTTTTCTTTGCATCAAAAAAAAAAATTTTCAAAAATATGTTCTTGATGTTCATCATGATCTTCAAAGTGTTCTTGGTGTTCATCTTGACATTCATAGCATTTTTGCATGCATTCATTGTTTTGATCCAAAAATTTCATGCATGAAGTATTTTTGTTGTTTTTCTCTCTCATAATTAAAAATTCAAAAATCAAAAAAATATCTTTTCCTTATTTCCCTCCAAATTTTCGAAATTTTGGGTTGACTTGGTCAAAAATTTTCAAAATTAGTTATTTCTTACAAGTCAAGTCAAAATTTCAATTTTAAAAATCTTATCTTTTCAAAATCTTTTTCAAAATCATATCTGTTCATACCCTGACCGGGCTCCTCCAACTCGGCAAATCTATGAAAGGTCCGACCTCGTCCTATGACCCACGCCTAGAGGTCGGACCTCGGACAACAGAGCAAGGAAGGCCCATCAAAAGGAACGCAGCCCAAAACCTAAAGGCCAAAAAGGCCTAGCAAAGGCGGTTCTATAAAGATAGGGATAAAACTCCCAAAAGATAAGATAAGATAAAGAATATCTTATCCAGGGAAGATCAACGGCCAAACTACTATAAATACACTGGAGCACCCAGGTATGAGACACATTCCACATTCTACACATATCTGCTTGGACCCATGCTAACTTAAGCATCGGAGTGTCATTGCAGGTACAACCACCAACCGCCAACACATCAAGCTCGGGTCCCTGACCCCCACCTCGGGCATCTCCAGACGACCGAGCTACACGTTTCAGGTAACCCCCGGAACATTGGCGCCGTTGCCGGGGACCTGGAAGTCATCCCTTCACCATGGCGGACGACCCTCTCAACGATGACCACGCTGCATCAGAACAAGAGGAGGAAGTTGACACCGGAGAACGACCGGACAGCCCTCTGTCACCACGCACTCCAGGAGGAAACAAACAGAATCGCCCAAAGACATCACTCCCAAACAAAGATCCACAAAATCCCGAAAAAGAAAAGAGCTCGGAAATTCTAGAAGCAGTCCGGGCGCAACAAAATCGACTGAAACAACTCGAAGAGGACATAAAGAAGCAAAAAGAAACTGAACAAGATCTGAGACGGGAGGCTCGCAAGCGCAGAGAATTAGAGGAAAAACTGCGGAAAATAGAGGCCAACCTGAAGGACCGAACAGAACGCGGCTCCACCCCCGAAAGCAACCATGATCCCTTCACGCGAGAGATCATGAAGGAGAAAGTACCGCGAAACTTCAAACCACCCGACATGGATCTCTACGATGGCACCACCGATCCAAGTCACCACCTCAGCAACTTCAGAAGCAGAATGTACCTAGTCGACGCCTCCGACGCGATTCGGTGCAAAGCCTTCCCCACCACTCTCACCAAGTGAGCCATGAAGTGGTTCGACAACCTGCCACCAAGATCAATCACCAGCTTCGAAGACCTAACCAAAAAATTCCTGACAAGGTTCTCTATTCAGAAGGACAAGACAAAACATGCCCCCAGTCTACTCGGGATCAAGCAAGGTAACCAAGAAACTCTCCGAGAATACATGGAGCGATTCAACAAAGCCTGCCTGGATATACAACACTTGCCCACCGAAGCAGCCATCATGGGACTAGCAAACGGCCTAAAAGAAGGACCGTTTAGCCAATCCCTATCCAAACGATACCCGACCTCCCTATACGAGGTGCAGGAGCGAGCCGAAAAATACATCAACATGGAGGAAACCTCCCAGTTAAGAGACTCTTCTAGGAAGGAATCAACCTACCCACTCCGAGATCGAGATCGGGAACAGAAGAAGAAAGAAGAACCCAACTCGGACAAGCCACGGAAGTACCACAACTACACCCCCCTCCGAGTCTCCCTGGTAGACGTCTACAGAGAAGTATGCCACACCGAAAAGATCCCCCCGCCCCGACCTCTAAAACACAAGAGAGCGGGGAGAGATCGGTCCGAGTACTATGAATATCACAAACTCTACGGTCATCCTACTAACGACTGCTACGACCTAAAAAATGTTATAGAAAAGTTGGCCAGAGAAGGAAAACTCGACAGATACATAGCAGAGAAAGGAGAAGAGACCAGGAAGAGAAGACGGGGAGATAACGAAGGTCGGGCCGAACAAACCCCGCGAACCCCTGAAAGACATGTTCACATGATAAATGGAGGTTTTGCAGGCGGAGGAACATCCAGATCCTCGCGAAAAAGACACCTCAAAGAAGTCTATCACGTCCGAGAAGACAGTCCCCTGCCCGAATTACCTACTATCTCATTTACCCGAGAAGATGCTCAAGGGATAATACCCGGGCACGACGATCCAATGGTAATCACCATTATCCTAGCAAACGCCAACTTACATCGAACCCTGATTGACCAGGGAAGCTCAGCAGACATCCTGTTCAAAGCGGCCTTCGACAAGCTCGGACTTGAAGAGAAAGAGCTAAAGGCCTATCCCACCGACTTATTTGGGCTAGGGGACATCCCGATCCATCCTTTAGGATACATCTCGCTACACACTACCTTTGGAAGAGGCGAGCAATCCAAAACATTAAGCATCGACTACATAATAGTCGACGTCACTTCAGCATACAATGCCCTCATTGGGCGACCAACCCTGAACAGACTGGCAGCCATAGTCTCGACCCCACACCTCTGTATGAAATTCCCTACCGCAAAAGGAATCGCTACCCTAAAAGGCGACCAAAAACTAGCACGGCGATGCTACAACGAAAGCCTGAGCCTAAAAGGGAAAGAGGTCAACACAATAGAACTCGGACGAGTTCAAGCCCGAGAAGATCTTCGGCCACAACCAGAGGGAGAAACCGAAAAAGTCCAGATTGGGAACACACCTGAAAAAATAACAAACATAGGAGCAAACCTCAAAACGGGCCTAAAAGAGGAACTCATAAACCTCTTAAAGGAGAATTCCGACCTCTTCGCCTGGAAAGCCTCCGACATGCCAGGCATAAGCCCCGACCTGATGTGCCATAGGTTATCAGTTCACCCGGGGTCCCGACCTGTTCAACAAAGACGTCGGAAGCTCGGACCCGAGCGCATGCAAGCAATAGAAGAACAAGTACAAGCACTACTAGATGCAGGGTTCATTAAGGAAGTAAAGTACCCCCTATGGCTCGCAAACGTGGTCCTGGTAAAAAAGCCCAACGGAAAATGGAGGATGTGCGTCGATTACACAGACCTCAACAAAGCCTGCCCCAAAGACCCATATCCACTACCAAACATCGACGCCTTAGTAGACGCAGCCTCAGGCTACAGATATCTCTCCTTCATGGACGCATACTCAGGGTACAATCAAATCCCGATGTACGGACCCGACCAAGAAAAGACCTCGTTCATAACCCCAAAGGCAAACTACTGCTACGTAGTAATGCCCTTCGGGCTGAAGAACGCAGGGGCAACCTACCAGAGGCTAATGAACAAAGTATTCTCAGAGCACATCGGACTACAGCTAGAGGTGTACGTCGACGACATGCTAGTAAAGACACAAGAAGACAGAAACTTGCTGACCGACCTCACCAGCGTCTTCGGCACCCTCAGAAAACACAACATGAGACTTAACCCGACAAAGTGCACCTTCGCCGCAGAAGCCGGAAAGTTCTTAGGCTTCATGCTGACTCAAAGGGGCATCGAAGCAAACCCGGACAAATGCCAAGCGATACTCAATATGAAGAGTCCGACGTGTGTCAAAGAAGTACAACAACTGAATGGAAGGCTAGCCGCCCTATCAAGATTCTTGGCAGGATCAGCAATAAAATCACTACCTCTCTACTCACTCCTGAAGAAAGGGAAACCCTTCTCATGGACCCCGGAGTGCGAAAAAGCCTTTCAAGAATTCAAAGAATTCCTCGGACAGCCACCAATCCTAACCCGACCTCTAAAAGGAGAAGAACTCGTACTATACCTCTCGGTTGGAAATCGAGCAGTCGCTTCAGCGTTAATACGAGAAAATGACCAAGGACAACGCCCCATATACTTCGTAATCAAAGCACTACAAGGGGCCGAATTAAACTATCAAAAGATAGAAAAGTTCTCCTACGCCCTAGTGTTCACAGCTAGGAGGCTCCGTCCCTACTTTCAAGCCCACACCATCAAAATCCGGACAAACCAACCCATGAGACACATCCTGCAAAAAACAGACCTGGCAGGACGAATACTACAATGGGCGGTGGAACTGTCCGAGTTCGACCTCCACTATGAAGCCCGGACTGCCATAAAATCTCAGTATCTAGCCGACTTCATCGCAGAATACACTGAAACCCCTGGAAACCCACTCTCATGGAACCTGTATGTCGACGGGTCCTCAAACAAAACAGGAAGCGGAGCCGGGGTTATACTCGAAAGCGACCAAGGAACGCGGATAGAACTATCCCTAAAATTCGAGTTCCAGGCTTCAAACAACCAAGCCGAATACGAGGCCCTACTAGCAGGTCTAAAGCTAGCCGAAGAGGTCGGAGCCCAGAAAATCACGATCTTCAGTGACTCCCAGGTCGTCACGTCACAAGTAAACGGAAGCTACCAGGCCAAAGACCCAACTATGAAGAAATACCTGGACGAAACCCAGGCACAATTACGCCACTTTTCAGAAGTCCATATCCAGCACATACCTCGGGAACAAAACGCCCGGGCGGACGCCCTTTCAAAGCTCGCCAGCACCAAACCCGGAGGTAACAACAGAAGTCTCCTCCAGGAGACCTTACAATCTCCCTCCGTGCTAAGAGGGGAAGAAACGCTAAATATATCCAGCCAACAGCAAGGATGGATGACCCCCATACTCAACTACCTGAAGTCGGGAACTCTTCCTGCCGAAAGAAAGGAAGCTAAAAGACTCACGAAAGACGCCCAGAATTATACGCTAATTCACGACATATTATACAGAAGAGGATTCTCAAATCCCCTCCTTAGGTGCGTCCCGACCTCAGAAACAAAGAACGTCCTCGAAGAAATCCACGGAGGCATGTGTGGGAACCATCTCGGAGCTCGGGCATTATCCAAAAAAGTAGTCCGAGCCGGGTTCTACTGGCCGACCTTGCAAAGAGACGCAACGGAATTTGTGAAAATATGCCCCCCCTGCCAAAAACACGCCAATTTTCACAAGGCACCACCCGAAGACCTTATCAGCATCACCGCACCATGGCCCTTCGCAAAATGGGGACTTGACCTACTCGGCCCGTTCCCCCAAGGACCGGGGCAAGTCAAATACCTCATAGTAGGGGTCGACTACTTCACAAAGTGGATCGAAGCTGAACCCTTAGCCACCATTACGGCTCAGAAAAGTCGCAAATTCCTATACAAAAACATTGTCACAAGGTTCGGAGTCCCCTACTCCATCACAACAGACAATGGAACACAGTTCATAGACACAAGTTTTCAGAACTTGGTGGCCGAACTAAAAATCAAACAGCAATTCACCTCAGTCGAACACCCACAAGCCAATGGGCAAGCAGAGGCTGCAAATAAAGTTATCTTGGCCGGGTTAAAACGGAGACTCCAAGAAGCCAAAGGGGCATGGGCCGAAGAGCTTCCCCAGGTGCTATGGGCATATCGGACAACTCCACACTCTACAACGGGAGAATCACCATTCCGACTAGCCTACGGGATGGAGGCAATGATTCCTATCGAAATAGAGGAAGGGTCACCTAGAACCATCTTCTACAACGAAAAAGGTAACCCACAGGCACAAAGGGAAGAACTCGACCTCCTCCCCGAGGTCCGAGAAAGAGCCCAAATCCAAGAAGAAGCCTTAAAACGGCGGACGGCACTCAGATACAATCAGAAAGTAATAAAGCGAAGCTTCTCCATTCACGACCTAATTCTAATCCGAAATGACATCGGAACACAAAAGTCGGGAGAAGGAAAGCTAGCTGCAAATTGGAAAGGACCCTACAAAGTAACGGAAGTCTTAGGGACAGGCTACTACAAAGTATCCGACCTCGAAGGCAATGAGCTGCCCAGGGCCTGGCACGCCTGCAATCTAAGACGGTACTACAGCTAGAAAAATTTAACCCGAGGTGTACTCTTTTTCCCTACAAGGGTTTTTTAATGAGACACCCGGTTAAATAAAGACACCCGACCTAGTCAAGGGTAAACACTCTGTAAATATTCCTTCTTTTTTAAATACTAATCAAATTTTTCTATTTTCTTTTTTCCTTCCTCATAAATAAAACAAGTCCTAGAAAGTACCCCGCCAAGGCGCATTAATTTATGCTCGGCAAAACGCAAAAAATCATTTGCCAAGAAGACCACACAAGGTCGGTAAAGATAAAGCGACGAGGTTCAAATTAATGTGAGAAGTTATAAAGCAACTCTGAAAAGGCTCAAAAAGCCAAAAAGAGATTACAAAAATAACTTAAAAGGCCGACCAAACAAAATCGGACCCAACAAAAGGAGGTACTCAAACGCCCGAGGTCCGAGAAAAAGCCCGGATCCAAGAAAGAAGCCTTAAAAACGGCAAAGGTCAAGATTTCGAAAACGCTTACTAAAAAGTTGCTATACAAAAACAACTAAAAAGTACAAGCGAAAAAACGAAATCAAAGGAAGAGGCAAAACCAAGATTTCGAAAACGCTTACTAAAAAGTTGTTATCCAAAAACAACTAAAAAAGTACAAGCGAAGAAACGAAATCGAAGGAAAGAACAAAACGGAAGTTCCAAAACGCTTACTAAAAAGTTGTTATCCAAAAACAACTAAAAAAGTACAAGCGAAGAAACGAAATCGAAGGAAAGAACAAAACGGAAGTTTCAAAGCGCTAGCTAAAAGTTGTTATCCAAAAAACAACTAAAAAGCATAAAAGCGGAACAAAAAGTCAAAGCAAAACACCGCATAATAAGCTAAAAAGTTACTACAAGTAGCTAATAGCAAAAAAGCATCCAAAGCGTTCATCCAAAAACAAAAGAGCCCACAGGCCGGGCAAAGAACCAAAAATAAAAAGATTACAGAGGATCAAGGTCCTTTCCGGATTCCACATCGGTAGAAGGCTGCGGAGGAAGAACCATAGAAATCGGGACAGCCTTGACAGCACCATCATCTCGGCTTGAAACCTCCACACCAGATCCATCCCCGGCCAAAGGTGAAGTCGGGTCGGCAACCGGAATCTTGGGGTCGGACACCGGAACCTTGGGATCGGACACCGGCACCTCATCCTCATTGGGAGCAGGAACAATCTTTCCCTCCACAACAACGTTATCCGTACTAAATAAGCTCAAATCCAGGTCAGGAGCAAGAACCCGGACCTGAGCCTTCAAATTCTCGAACATAGCATCCATACCCTTAGCCACATGGCCTTCCAGCTCGTAAAAATCATCCTGAGCAGATTGCAACTTCTCCCTTGTCTCCACAAGCTCGGCATATATCCGAGTATAATTCTCCGTCGCCGCCTTCGCCATCTCCTCGGACGCTTTCGCTGCCGCCACAGCCGCGGTAGCTTTAGCTTTCTCCTTCTCCAAAGAGGCCTCCAGCTCCGTAATCCTAGCAGCCTTCAGCTCACTAAACTTCTCGAACTCGGACTGAGCCTTCTCAAGTCGGGAGCTGGTCGCACCAATAGGGGATTTCTTGAACTCCCGGGCAATAGCAGCATGAAGACTGGCCATCCGAACACAACTCCGCGCCATATACTGAAAATGGTGCTCCATAGACACGTCATCAGTAGAAATGAAAGTCTGAGGAAGAATATGCTGTTCAATCCAACCAAGAGCATCGAAATCCTTGTCGTTGAAACCCGCAAGCTCTTGAGAGGTCTTCTGCTTCTTGGGAGGAGGACCCGAGAACGGGGGAGGAGAAGAGGTAGCAGGCCCGGAGGTCGGAGGGTCTTGATTTATAGCTCAGAACTGGGGAGTCGGAATAGTCTTCGACCGAGTCTGAACACCCACGGTAGTCTTCTGCGGAGAAGATCGAGCAGAAGCCTCAGCCTCGATATTTCGAGCAGCCACAAACTTCTTCGTCCGACGAAGGAACTTCATGGAATCCGCCTGAGAAGACATCTCTGCAGAAATATAAAGAAAGGGATTACCACAACAGAAATTCAACCAAAAACAAGCAAAAATATTGAAAAAGAAGAAACTCGGAGAGGTCGGGAAACTACCTAACTCGGAACGGAGAAGGCTTGGATCCCCCAACATTTTCTTCGTATCCAAGTGAGGTGCCCGACCCCATAAACTGCTCACCACACCCACAAAAGCCTGCTCAACCTCATCTAGACTCTCAAAAGTATACTTAGCAGACACTACATTCTCCTGCCAACAAAGAGGAAAAGAAGGCTCCCCACTCTCATCCAGAAAGAAAGGTCGGACGTCTCCAGTAGCCCGGACCTTGAAATAAAAGTTCTTGAAATCATGAAAGGACTCATCATAAAGGGTACAAAACTTCCTTCCCTGGTTAGCCCTAAAAGAGACCCAAGACACCTTCCCCCCACCCGACCCCGGCTTCGTCAACACAAACAAAAAGGAAAAAAGAGAAATAGAGGGAGCGACGCCCAAAAACTGACACAAAAGTTGAAATAGCTTTAAAAACGCCCAAGAATTCGGATGGAGCTGCGTAGGGGCAAGGTTACAAGACCACAACACCTCGGACTCCAGGTCGGTAAAAGGAAGTCGGACACTCAGCTTAGAGAAAAAACAATCATAAGCATAAAAGAAGAGCTTCTCGGAACTATCTAAAGACAGAAAACAAACTCTCTCCTCGGAATCCGGGGCTACTAGTTCATAATCCCTCTCAGACTCTCTATTCTCACATATGCTACAGTGCCTACGGAACCTAGCCAAATATTCAGAATCTACCACAGAAGGGACTTTTAGAGGAAGAGGGTCTACCCAACCAAGACCACTTGGAATCTTGGTCGACATCGCCTGAAGAACCTTTCGAGACATAAAACTCTTACCTACAAAGAAGAAATACAAACAGCAAGCAAAAATCACATAAAGCAGACAGCGAAAAACCCGTTCAGCCAAGCAAGAAACAAAAATCCAACAAAGAAAAATGCGGCAACCCGGAATAAAGTACCAGAAAAACAAAAGAGCCCCCCCATATGCAAACAAAACAATGGCGGCGCCTCTTCTCGGGGCAACACAGGCATAAAGAAAAAGAAACAAACAAGAGCCACACAAAGAACAGAAGCATATGATCACAGGAAAATGGAAACAGAAAAGACAAACCTGGAAGAAAGAAAACGAAGGCGAAAAGCTCCGAAGCAAGGAGAACGAAGCGGCGGCGCAGAGGAAACCTCGGAAAGACACACGGAAAGATTCGGGGAAAGAAGAAACAAAGAAAGAAGAGCGGTGCTCAAAAAAGGAGAGGGAGAAACTTAGAAAAACAGGAAAGGAACAGAATAAACGCAGAAAAGGAAGGGAGCAAATAAATAATGCCTTCACAGAGCCCGAACGGAAATCGAGGAGAAACGGTAAAACGCAATAAATGCAGAAACGGCCACTTTTGAAAAACTACTATGCCCGAGCTCGACCTCCAAAAAGAAAAGGACGAACTCGGGCAGGGGCACTGTTCATACCCTGACCGGGCTCCTCCAACTCGGCAAATCTATGAAAGGTCCGACCTCGTCCTATGACCCACGCCTAGAGGTCGGACCTCGGACAACAAAGCAAGGAAGGCCCATCAAAAGGAACGCAGCCCAAAACCTAAAGGCCAAAAAGGCCTAGCAAAGGCGGTTCCATAAAGATAGGGATAAAACTCCCGAAAGATAAGATAAGATAAAGAATATCTTATCCAGGGAAGATCAACGGCCAAACTACTATAAATACACTGGAGCACCCAGGTATGAGACACATTCCACATTCTACACATATCTGCTTGGACCCATGCTAACTTAAGCATCGGAGTGTCATTGCAGGTACAACCACCAACCGCCAACACATCAAGCTCGGGTCCCTGACCCCCACCTCGGGCATCTCCAGACGACCGAGCTACACGTTTCAGGTAACCCCCGGAACAATATCTTTTTCAAATCTTTTTTATTAATTTCGAAAATTTCAAAAATCTCTTTCAAATTATTTTCAAAATCTTTTTCTTATCTTTATATGTAATTTTCGAAAATTCACTAATAATTAATGTGATTGGTTCAAAAATTTGAAGTTTGTTACTTTCTTGTTAAGAAAGGTTCAACCTTTGAGTTCTAGAATCTTATCTTGTAGTTTCTTGTTAGTGAAGTAAATAATTTCAAAATTTTTGAATTAAATCTTTTTATCTTTTATTTTATCTTTTTCAAAAAAATTTTATCTTTTTCAAAATGTGATTTCAAAATATCTTATCTAACTTACTATCTTCTTATCTTTTTCAATTTTGATTTCAAATCTTTTTCAATCAACTAACTAACTTCTTGTTTATTTCTTATCTTTTTCAAAACCACCTAACTACTTTTCCCTCTCTTTTTTTTCGAAAATATCTCTTCCTTTTTTTTTTCAAAAGTTCTTCTTAATTAATTAATTGTTTCATGTTGAATTTTAATTATAATTTATTTCTAAATTTTCGAAAATCACTAACCCTTTTTCAAAATTATTTTCGAAATCTCTCTTCTCTTTTCTTTTTCTATTTAATTATTTAATTACTAACACTTCTCTTCACCTCTCTTCATCCAAAATCCGAATCCATTCTTCATTCTTCTACCCCCTTTCTTTTTCTACTAACATAAAGGAATCTCTATACTGTGACATAGAGGACTCCTCTTCTTTTCTTGTTTTCTTCTCTTTCATATGAGCAGGAACAGGGATAAAGGCACTCTTGTTGAAACTGATCCAGAACCTGAAAGGACTCTAAAGAGAAAATTAAGAGAAGCCAAATATAATTATTCTAAAGGTAACCTTTCAGAAACATTAGAACAAGAGAAGGAGATGGCCGAAAATAATAATAATAATGCAAGGAGAATGCTTGGTGACTTCACAAAGCCAACATCCAAGTTTGATGGAAGAAGCATCTCCATTCCTGCCATTGGAGCCAATAACTTTGAGCTTAAGCCTCAACTAGTTGCTTTAATGCAACAAAACTGCAAGTTTTATGGACTTCCATCTGAAGATCCTTATCAGTTTTTAACTGAATTCTTGCAGATCTGTGAGACTGTAAAGACGAATGGAGTTGATCCTGAAGTCTACAGACTCATGCTTTTCCCTTTTGCTGTAAGAGACAGAGCTAGAGTATGGTTGGATTCACAACCCAAGGACAGCCTGGACTCATGGGATAAGCTGGTCACTGCCTTCTTGGATAAATTCTTTCCTCCTCAAAAGCTGAGCAAGCTGAGAGTGGATGTTCAAACCTTCAAACAAAAAGATGGTGAATCCCTCTATGAAGCTTGGGAAAGATACAAGCAGCTGACCAAAAGATGTCCATCTGACATGTTTTCAGAATGGACCATATTGGATATATTCTATTATGGTCTCTCTGAATTTTCGAAAATGTCATTGGACCATTCTGCTGGTGGATCTATCCACCTGAAGAAAACGCCTGGAGAGGCTCAAGAACTCATTGACATGGTTGCTAACAACCAGTTCATGTATACTTCTGAGAGGAATTCCGTGAACAATGGGGTACCTCAGAAGAAAGGAGTTCTTGAAATTGATGCTCTGAATGCCATATTGGCTCAGAACAAAGTGTTGACTCAACAGGTCAACATGATCTCTCAAAATCTGAATGGATTGCAACATGCATCCAACAGTACTAGAGAGGCAGCTTCTGAAGAAGCTTATGATCCTGAGAACCCTGCCATGGCAGAGGTCAATTACCTAGGTGAACCTTATGGAAACACCTATAACTCATCATGGAGAAATCATCCAAATTTCTCCTGGAAGGATCAACAAAAACCTCAACAAGGTTTTAATAATGATGGATGCAACAGGCTGAATAATAGTAAGCCATATCCATCATCTTCTCAGCAACAGACAGACAATTCTGAACAAAACAATTCTAATTTAACCAATATAGTCTCTGATCTGTCAAAGGCCACTTTCAGTTTCAGGAATGAAACCAGATCCTCCATTAGAAATTTGGAGGCACAAGTGGGCCAGCTGAGTAAGAAAGTTATTGAAACTCCTCCCAGTATTCTCCCAAGCAATACAGAAGAGAATTCAAAAGGAGAGTGCAAGGCCATTGATGTGATCAAAGAGGCCGAATGCACTAGGGAGGAGGAAGACGAAAATCCTAGTGAGGAAGACCTCCTGGGACGTCCCTCAAGCATGAAGGAGTTTCCTATTAAGGATCCAAAGGAATCTGAGGCTCATACAGAGATCATAAAGATTCCATTGAACCACCTTCTGCCATTCATGAGCTCTGAAGAATATTCATCCTCTGAAGAGGATGAAGATGTGACTGGAGAGCAAGCTGCTCTATATTTAGGAGCTATCATGAAGCTGAATGCCAAGCTGTTTGGTAATGAGACTTGGGAAAGTGAACCTCCCTTGCTCATTAGTGAACTAGATACTTGGATTCAGAGAACTCTACCTCAAAAGAAACAAGATCCTGGCAAGTTTCTAATACCTTGCACCATAGGCACCATGAGCTTTGAAAAAGCTCTATGTGATCTGGGGTCAGGGATAAACCTTATGCCACTCTCTGTAATGGAGAAGCTGGGGATCATTGAGGTACAACCTGCCTTGTTCTCATTACAATTGGCAGATAAGTCAGTGAGGCAAGCATATGGAATAGTAGAGGACGTGCTAGTAAAGGTTGAAGGCCTTTACATCCCTACTGACTTCATAATCCTAGACACTAGGAAGGAAGATGATGAGTGCATCATCCTAGGAAGACCTTTCCTAGCCACAGCAGGAGCTGTGATAGATGTCAACAGAGGTGAGTTAGTCCTTCAATTGAATGGGGACTACCTTGTGTTTCAGGCACATGGCCATCCCTCTGTGACAAAAGAGAGTAAGCATGAAGAGCTTCTCTCAGTTCAGAGTCAAGAAGAGCCTTCACAGTCAAACTCTAAGTTTGGTATTGTGAGGCCACAACCAAACTCTAAGTTTGGTGTTCAAACCCCATATCCAAACACTAAGTTTGGTGTTGGGAATACCACACTTAAATTGACCTGATCACCTTGTGGCTCCATGAGAGCCACTGTCAAGCTATTGACATTAAAGAAGCGCTTGTTGGGAGGCAACCCAATTTTATTTATCTAATTTTATTTTATTTTGTTTCTTTGTTATTTTTGTGTTTTATTAGGTACATGATCATGAAGAGTCACGAAAAAAAATCAAAAAAATTAAAAACAGAGTCAAAAACAGAAGAAAAAATTTTTCACCCTGGAGGACGCACGGGCTGGCGTTCAACGCCCAGAAAGAGCATCTTTCTGGCGTTCAACGCCAGAACAGAGCATCTTTTTGGCGTTGAACGCCCAAAACAAGCAACAACCTGGCGTTAAACGCCAGGATGCGCACACAGAGGACAATCTGGCGCTGAACGCCTGGTGCACGAAATTGCAATAACACTTTTTGCAATCCCGCACAACTAACCAGCAAGTGCACTGGGTCGTCCAAGTAATACCTTGCGTGAGCAAGGGTCGATCCCACGGAGATTGTCGGCTTGAATCACGCTATGGTTATCTTGTAAATCTTAGTCAGGATATCAGGAATTATCAGGATTGATTGTAAAAAGCAAAAGAACATGTAATGGTTACTTGTATTGCAGTAATGGAGAATAGGCTGAGGTTTGGAGATGCTCCATCTTCTGAATCTCTGCTTTCTTACTGTCTTCTTCATCAAACACGCAAGTCTCCTTCCATGGCAAGCTCGTGTAGGGTCTCACTGTTGTCAGCAGCTACCTCCCATCCACGCAGTGAAAGCTAATGCACACACTCTGTCACAGTGCTGCCAATCACCGGTTTGGTTCCCTCCTCTACCGGAATAGAATCACTCTTTTGCGTATGTCACTAACGCCCAGTAGGTTACAGGTTTGAAGCACGTCACAGTCATTCAATCATTGAATCCTACTCAGAATACCACAGACAAGGTTTAGACCTTCCAGATTCTCTTGAATGCTGCCATCAGGTCCTGCCTATACCACGAAGATTCCGATAAAAGAACCCAAGAGATAACTACTCAATCTAAGATAGAACAGAGGTGGTTGTCAGGCACGTGTTCATGGTTGAGAATGATGATAATTGTCACGGATCATCACATTCATCCGGATTAAGAACAAGTGTTATCTTGGAATGGAAGCAAGTATGATTGAATAAGAAACAGTAGTAATTGCATTAATCCATCAAGACACAGCAGAGCTCCTCACCCCCAACCATGGGGTTTAGAGACTCATACTGTGGAAGAAAACGTGTACAATGTCATAAGGTTGCATTCCGTCCGGATACAATGTCAAAAGATCCTATAAGTAGTAAACTAGTGTCCTAAGGTTTACAGAATTGAGTAAATGACAGAAAAATCCACTTCCGGGCCCACTTGGTGTGTGCTTGGGCTGAGCAATGAAGGAATTTCGTGTAGAGACTTTTTCTGGAGTTAAACGCCAGCTTTCATGCCAGTTTGGGCGTTTAACTCCAGTTTTTATGCCAGTTCCGGCGTTTAACGCTGGAATTTCTGTAGGTGCCTTTGAGCGCCGGTTTGGGCCATCAAATCTTGGGCAAAGTATGGACTATTATATATTGCTGGAAAGCCCAGGATGTCTACTTTCCAATGCCGTTGAGAGCGCGCCAATTGGGCTTCTGTAGCTCCAGAAAATCCGCTTCGAGTGCAGGGAGGTCAGAATCCAACAGCATCTGCAGTCCATTTTGGTCTCTGGATCAGATTTTTGCTCAGGACCCTCAATTTCAGTCAGAAAATACCTGAAATCACAGAAAAACACACAAACTCATAGTAAAGTCCAGAAAAGTGAATTTTAATTAAAAACTAATAAAAATATACTAAAAACTAACTAAAAGATACTAAAAATATACTAAAAACAATGCCAAAAAGCATACAAATTATCCGCTCATCACAACACCAAACTTAAATTGTTGCTTGTCCCCAAGCAACTGAAAATCAAAATAGGATAAAAAGAAGAGAATATACTATAGACTCCAAAATATCAAAGAAATATAGCTCCAATTAGATGAGCGGGACTAGTAGCTTTTTGCCTCCGAACAGTTTTGGCATCTCACTCTATCCTTTGAAGTTCAGAATGATTAGCATCTATAAGAACTCAGAACTCAGATAATGTTATTGATTCTCCTAGTTAAGTATATTGATTCTTGAACATAGCCAGTGTATGAGTCTTGGCTGTGGCCCAAAGCACTCTGTCTTCCAGTATTACCACCGGATACATACATGCCACAGACACATAATTGGGTGAACCTTTTTGGATTGTGACTCAGCTTTGCTAAAGTCCCCAATTAGAGGTGTCCAGGGTTCTTAAGCACACTCTTATTGCTTTGGATCACCACTTTATTCCTTTTCTTTTTCTTTTCTCTTTTTTTTTCGAAATTTTTTTTTTTTTTTGAAATTTTTTTTTTCACTGCTTTTTCTTGCTTCAAGAATCAATTTGATGATTTTTCAGATCCTCAATAACAGTTCTCTTTTTTCCTCATTCTTTCAAGAGCCAACAATTTTAACATTCTTAAAACAACAAATTCAAGAGACATATGCACTGTTCAAGCATTCATTCAAAAAACAAAAAGTATTGTCACCACATCAAACTAATTCAACTAGTTTCAGAGATAAATTTCGAAATCCTGTACTTCTTGTTCTTTTGTGATTAAAGCATTTTTCTTTTAAGAGAGGTGATGGATTCATAGGACATTCATAGCTTTAAGGCATAAACTCAAATTTTATTAATTATTAACTAAGAACAAGACTCAAATATAGATAAAAAAATAAAGATAGGAATGGAAAACAAAACAAGAAAAACGAAAAAAAATTTAGGCTCCTAATGATAGAGGTGTTCACAGAGTTAGGACTCAACAACCTTGATTTTGAGAAGTGGATGCTCCCTCAGCTTGAGAGGAGAGCTTTTGGCGTTTCATCTCTTGGATTTCACGCCCCTGCTTCTCTTGTTCCTTCAGCAATTTGCAGAGCATGAAGTTCTGATTCTGCTGTTCTTCCTTCAGTTGCTCCATAGTCTCTTGCAGCTTGTTAATAGATGCTTCTAGGCTGGACCAGTAGTCAATTCTTGGGAATTCAGGGAGGAATTCATGCGCCCTCTTTTTGATAGAGTTGTCTTGTACTTGTCCTTCCATTGACTTCTTGGTGATTGGATGCTCAATGGGTATGAACTCATCTACTCCCATCTTCACCCCAGCCTCTTTACAGAGCAAGGAAATCAAGCTTGGATAAGCTAATTTGGCTTCAGTGGAATTCTTATTTGCAATTGTGTAGATCTCACAAGCAATCACATGATGAACCTCCACCTCTTTTCCAAGCATAATGCAATGAATCATCACTGCTCTCTTGATGGTGACCTCAGAACGGTTGCTAGTGGGCAATATGGAACGCCCAATGAAGTCTAGCCAACCTCTTGCAATTGGCTTGAGGTCTCCCCTCTTGAGTTGGTTTGGGATACCCTTAGAGTTGGTTATCCACTTAGTTCCAGGGAGGCATATGTCCTCTAGAACCTGATCCAATCCCTTATCTACTCTCACCATCCTCCTATTAAAGGAATCAGGATCATCTTGTAGTTGAGGCAACTTGAAGATTTCTCTTATTTTGTCCAGATGGAAGTATAACTTTCCCTCTGACCATGGTTCTGTGGGTATGGTAAGCAGTTCCAGTCATTCTCTGCTTATCTGTTAGCCACAGATTTGAGTAGAATTCCTGAACCATGTTCCTTCCAACCCTTGTCTCAGGATTGGTCAGAACTTTGGATTTAACTTTCGGCATCACTGACCTCAGACCCATTATTTTGTGATAATGGTCTTCATGTTCTTTGGTTAAGAACTTCTCTTCATTCCAAAGATTCTTTGGATTAGTCTCTTTCTTGCCTCTTAAATTGGTTTGTTTTCCCTTAGGAGCCATGATATTGATGAATCTTGGCTTAGTGATCACGGAAAAGCACACCAAACTTAGAGGTTTTGCTTGTCCTCAAGCAAAAAGAAAAGAAAGAAGAGAAGAGAGAGGGAGAGAGAGAAAATTCGAATGGTGTGAGGAAGGAGGGGTGAGGAACGTTCATTTATAGAGTGGTGGGGAGGAGAATTTCGAAAACAAAAGAGAGATTTGAAAGGAAATTTGAAAAGATTTTGAAAAAAATTTGAGAAAAGGGTGAGTTTTTGAAGAAGATTTGAGATTATTTTGAAATAGATTTGAAGAATGGTTTTGATTTGTGAAGATTTGAAAGTGATTGATGAAAGGTTGAAGTGCATTTATGTAGAGAATTATGGGTAAAAAGAGGAAAGTTTGAAAAAATTTGAGTTGAAAACAAAAATGTGGTCCCCCCACCTTTCTGGCGTTAAACGCCCAGAATGGCACCCATTCTGGCGTTTAACGCCCACTTGGCACCCCTTTTGGGCGTTTAACGCCCAGCCAGGTACCCTGGCTGGCGTTAAACGCCAGAAAACCTTCCTCACTGGGCGTTTTTCTGAACGCCCAGTGATGCTGCACACCTGGCGTTAAACGCCCAGAATGGTGCCCATTCTGGCGTTTAACGCCCAAAATGCCCCTTACTGGCGTTTTTTCGCCAGTAAGCTCATTTTCTCTGCTTTTTGAGCTGAATCCTTCTGTAACTCTGTGAATTCCTTCATTTTTGATACTTGCTTCTGTAAGAACTAATCATACAACTTTCCTAATGACTGGGTTGCCTCCCAGTAAGCGCTTCTTTACTGTCTTTAGCTGGACTTTCACTGAGAATCACTCAAGCCTCAGTTTTGAGCATTCCTGCTCAAAATTTCCTTCAAGATAATGCTTGATCCTCTGTCCATTAACAATGAACTTCTTGTCAGAATCAATATCCTGAAGCTCAACATATCCATATGGGGAGACTCCTGTAATCACATACGGACCCCTCCATCGGGATTTGAGTTTTCCTGGAAACAGCTTGAGCCTAGAGTTGAAGAGCAGAACTTTTTGTCCTGGCTCAAAGACTCTGGTTGACAATCTCTTGTCATGCCATTTCTTTGCCTTTTCCTTATAAATTTTTGCATTCTCAAAGGCATTGAGTCTGAACTCCTCTAGCTCATTTAGCTGGAGCAGTCTTTTCTCACCAGCTAACTGTGCATCCATGTTTAGGAATCTGGTTGCCCAGTAAGCTTTGTGTTCCAGTTCCACAGGCAAATGGCAGGCCTTCCCATACACCAATTGGTATGGAGAGGTGCCTATAGGAGTCTTGAATGCTGTTCTGTATGCCCACAGAGCATCATCCAAGCTCTTTGCCCAATCCTTTCTCCGGGCCATCACAGTCCGTTCCAGGATTCTTTTTAGCTCTCTGTTAGAGACTTCTGCTTGCCCATTTGTCTGTGGGTGATACGGAGTTGCCACTTTATGGCTGATTCCATATCTAACCATAGCAGAGTATAGCTGTTTATTGCAGAAATGAGTGCCCCATCACTGATTAGCACTCTGGGGACGCCAAACCTGCTGAAAATGTTTTTCTGGAGGAATTTCAGCACGGTCTTAGTATCATTAGTGGGTGTAGCAATTGCTTCTACCCACTTAGATACATAGTCCACTGCCACCAGAATGTAAGTGTTTGAGTATGATGGTGGGAATGGCCCCATGAAGTCAATTCCCCATACATCAAACAGCTCTATCTCTAATATCCCTTGTTGAGGCATGGCATATCCGTGAGGCAGGTTACCAGCTCTTTGGCAACTGTCACAGTTACGCACAAACTCTCGGGAATCTTTATAGAGAGTAGGCCAGTAGAAGCCACATTGGAGGACTTTAGTGGCTGTTCGCTCACTTCCAAAATGTCCTCCATATTGTGATCCATGGCAGTGCCATAGGATCCTCTGTGCTTCTTCTCTGGGTACACACCTGCGGATCACTCCGTCAGCACATCTCTTAAAGAGATATGGTTCATCCCAAAGGTAGTACTTGGCATCTGAAATTAATTTCTTTCTCTGCATGTAACTGTACTCTTTGGGTATGAACCTCACAGCTTTATAGTTTGCAATGTCTGCAAACCATGGAGCTTCCTGAATGGCAAATAATTGCTCATCTGGGAAAGTCTCAGAAATCTCAGTAGAAGGGAGGGACGCCCCAACTACTGGCTCTATTCTGGACAGATGATCAGCTACCTGATTCTCTGTCCCTTTTCTGTCTCTTATTTCTATATCAAACTCTTGCAGAAGCAACACCCATCTGATAAGCCTGGGTTTTGAATCCTGCTTTGTGAGTAAGTATTTAAGAGCAGCATGGTCAGTGTACACAATCACCTTTGATCCCACTAAGTAGGATCTAAACTTGTCAATGGCATAAACCACTGCAAGTAATTCTTTTTCTGTGGTTGTGTAATTCTTCTGTGCATCATTTAGAACACGGCTAGCATAGTAAATGACATGCAGAAGTTTGTTATGCCTCTGTCCCAACACTGCACCAATGGCATGATCACTGGCATCACACATTAATTCAAATGGTAATGCCCAATCTGGTGCAGAGATGACTGGTGCTGTGACCAGCTTAGCTTTCAGGGTCTCAAATGCCTGCAGACACTCATTGTCAAAAATGAATGGAGTGTCAGCAGCTAGCAGGTTACTCAAAGGTTTAGCAATTTTCGAAAAATCCTTGATAAACCTTCTATAGAATCATGCATGCCCAAGAAAGCTTCTGATTGCCTTAACATTGGCAGGTGGTGGTAATTTTTCAATTACCTCCACCTTTGCCTTATCTACCTCTATTCCCCTGCTTGAAATTTTGTGCCCAAGGACAATTCCTTTAGTCACCATAAAGTGACATTTCTCCCAGTTTAAAACCAGGTTAGTCTCTTGGCATCTTTTCAGGACAAGTGATAGGTGGTTAAGACAGGAGCTAAATGAGTCTCCATATACTGAGAAGTCATCCATGAAGACTTCCAGAAATTTCTCTACCATATCTGAGAAGATAGAGAGCATGCACCTTTGGAAGGTTGCAGGTGCATTGCACAGACCAAAAGGCATTCTCCTATAGGCAAACACGCCTGAAGGGCAGGTGAATGCTGTTTTCTCTTGGTCCTGAGGGTCTACTGCAATTTGGTTGTAGCCTGAATAGCCATCCAAAAAGCAGTAATAATCATGGCCAGCTAGTCTTTCTAGCATTTGGTCTATGAATGGTAAAGGAAAATGATCCTTTCTGGTGGCTGTATTGAGCCTTCTGTAGTCAATACACATGCGCCACCCTGTGACTGTCCTTGTGGGAACCAGTTCATTTTTTTCATTATGAACCACTGTCATGCCTCCCTTTTTGGGAACAACTTGGACAGGGCTCACCCAGGGCTATCAGAAATAGGATAAATAATCCCAGCCTCTAGTAATTTAGTGACCTCTTTCTGCACCACCTCCTTCATGGCAGGATTTAGCCTCCTCTGTGGTTGAACCACTGGTTTGGCATTATCCTCCAACAGGATCTTGTGCATGCATCTAGCTGGGCTAATGCCCTTAAGATCACTTATGGACCACCCAAGAGCTGTCTTGTGTGTCATTAGCACTTGAATCAGTGCTTCCTCTTCCTGTGAATTTAAAGCAGAGCTTATAATCACTGGAAAAGTGTCACCCTCTCCCAGAAATGCATATTTCAAGGATGATGGTAATGGTTTGAGTTCAGGCTTGGGAGGCTTATCCTCCTCCTGAGGAATTTTCGAAAATTCCTTTGCCTCCTCTGGCTCTTCCTGATCAGTTTGAGCATCCTTGAAGATGTCCTCAAGCTCTGATTCTAGGCTTTCAGCCATATTGATCTCTTCTACCAGAGAGTCAATAATGTCAGCGTCCATGCAGTCTTCTGGTGTGTCTGGATGCTGCATAGCTTTCACAGCATTCAACTTGAACTCATCCTCATTGACCCTCAGGGTTACTTCCCCTTTATGTACATCAATGAGAGTTCGTCCAGTTGCTAGGAAAGGTCTTCCTAGAATGAGAGTTGCACTTTTGTGCTCCTCCATTTCCAGCACCACAAAGTCAGTTGGAAAGGCAAATGGCCCAACCTTGACAATCATGTCCTCTATTATGCCTGATGGGTGTTTAATGGAACCATCAGCAAGTTGGAGGCATATCCTGGTTGGTTTGACTTCTCCAGTCAACCCAAGCTTTCTGATAGTGGATGCAGGTATTAGATTGATGCTTGCTCCAAGATCACATAGAGCTATCTTGGTGCAGGCACCTTCTAATTGCAGGGTATCATAAAGCTCCCAGGATCTTGAAGCTTTTCTGGTAAGCTTTTCAGAATGACTGCACTGCATTCTTCAGTGAGAAACACTTTTTCAGTTTCTCTCCAATCCTTCTTATGGCTTAAAATTTCTTTCATGAATTTAGCATAAGAAGGTATTTGCTCAAGTGCCTCTGCAAACGGAATCTTTATTTCAAGAGTCCTTAAATAGTCTGCAAAGCGGGCAAATTGCTTATCCTGTTCCGCTTTGCGGAGTTTCTGAGGGTAAGGCATCTTGGCTTGATATTCTTCAACCTTAGATGCTGCAGGTTTATTCCTTACAGAAATGGTTGAAGAGGCCTTGTTAGGGGGATAATCATCAGAACCCTCAGGTGCCTGACGCTCCTTGGGCGTTTGAACGCCAGGAATGGATGAAGTTTGGGCGTTAAACGCCAACTTCTCCCCCTTTTCTGGCGTTTGAACGCCAGAACTGGGCAGGGAATGGGCGTTTAACGCCAGCTTTCCTCCCTGTTCTGGCGTTTGAACGCCAGTATTGGGCAAGGAATGGGCGTTTAACGCCAACTTTCCTTCCCTTTCTGGCGTTTGAACGCCAATAATATTCCTCTCTGGGCTCTTACTGTCCTCAGAGGGATTTTGAACAGTGACTTGGTCATCCTCTGTCAACTGTTCCTTAATTGACTTCTTGCTCTTTTGAGCAGTGGCTTTCAGTGTTTTCCCACTCCTCAGTTGAACTGCTTGACACTCTTCTGTTATTTGTTTAGATATTTGCTGTTTTGCTTGATTCAACTGCAGTTCTATGCTCTTGTTAGCAGCCTTAGTATCATGGAGCATTTCTTTAAATTCTGCTAACTGTTCTGTCATCAGGAGCAATTGTTGACCGAGCTCATTCATCTGTTCCTGAGGATTAGGATCAGTGACTAATGCCATGATCTCCTCCTTTGGAACGTACTCATTGCTAGAATACATGTATTGGTTTCTAGCAACAGTGTCTATGAGCTCTTGAGCTTCTTCAATTGTCTTTCTCATGTGTATAGATCCACCAGCTGAGTGGTCTAAAGACATCTGAGCTTTTTCTGTAAGCCCATAGTAGAAAATGTCTAATTGTACCCACTCTGAAAACATTTCAGAGGGACATTTTCTTAGCATACCTCTATACCTCTCCCAGGCATCATAAAGGGATTCATTATCCTCTTGCTTAAAGCCTTGGATGTCCAGCCTTAGCTGGGTCATCCTTTTTGGAGGGTAAAAATGATTCAGGAATTTTTCTGATAACTGTTTCCATGTCTTTATGCTTGCTGTAGGTTGGTTATTTAACCACCTTTTTGCTTGATCTTTCACAGCAAACGGAAACAGTAACAGTCTGTAGACATCCTGATCTACCTCTTTATCATGTATTGTGTCAGCAATTTGTAGGAACTGGGCCAGAAACTCAGTAGGTTCTTCCTCTGGAAGACCGGAATACTGGCAATTTTGCTGCACTATGATAATGAGTTGAGGGTTTAGCTCAAAGCTGCTTGCTTTGATGGGAGGTACACAGATGCTACTCCCATATGCAGCTGTACTGGGGTTGGCATAAGACCCCAGAGTCCTCTTGGACTGATTAATTCCACTTAAGTCCATAATGGACAAAAGGGAAATGAGAGTAATTGCAAAGAGATAAATTTTTGTTTATTTTTAATTTTTTTTGAAATAACCGAAAAAAAAGAAAATTTAAAAATAAAATAAAATAAGATAAAAGAAAAATAGAATAAAGTTCGAAAATAAAAAAAAATAAAATAAGATCAAAGCAAATTGAGAACTGAATCAATTAGTAAAGAAAAAGATTTTGAAAACAGCAATTAAGAAGATATGATTGAAAAAATTTTTATGAAAAAGATTTGATTTTTAAAAAGAGGAAAGAGAAAAACACAAAAAGACACCAAACTTAAAATTTTTGAAAATCAAACACCAATTTTTTTCGAAAATTTTAAAGGAAAAACACAAAGGGGACACCAAACTTAGAACTTTTATGAATCAAAAAGGGACTTAGAACATGCAAGGAAAAATCGAAAATTAAAAGAAAAACAAAAGCATGAAAATGACACCAAACTTAGAATATGAAACTAGACTCAACTAAAAAGACTCTAAACCAACAAAAATAAAAAGTCCTAATCTAAGCAACAAAATAAACCGTCAGTTGTCCAAACTCGAACAATCCCCGGCAACGGCGCCAAAAACTTGGTGCACGAAATTGCAATAACACTTTGCAATCCCGCACAACTAACCAGCAAGTGCACTGGGTCGTCCAAGTAATACCTTGCGTGAGCAAGGGTCGATCCCACGGAGATTGTCGGCTTGAATCACGCTATGGTTATCTTGTAAATCTTAGTCAGGATATCAGGAATTATCAGGATTGATTGTAAAAAGCAAAAGAACATGTAATGGTTACTTGTATTGCAGTAATGGAGAATAGGCTGAGGTTTGGAGATGCTCCATCTTCTGAATCTCTGCTTTCTTACTGTCTTCTTCATCAAACACGCAAGTCTCCTTCCATGGCAAGCTCGTGTAGGGTCTCACTGTTGTCAGCAGCTACCTCCCATCCGCGCAGTGAAAGCTAATGCACACACTCTGTCACAGTGCTGCCAATCACCGGTTTGGTTCCCTCCTCTACCGGAATAGAATCACTCTTTTGCGTCTGTCACTAACGCCCAGTAGGTTACAGGTTTGAAGCACGTCACAGTCATTCAATCATTGAATCCTACTCAGAATACCACAGACAAGGTTTAGACCTTCCGGATTCTCTTGAATGCTGCCATCAGGTCCTGCCTATACCACGAAGATTCCGATAAAAGAACCCAAGAGATAACTACTCAATCTAAGATAGAACAGAGGTGGTTGTCAGGCACGTGTTCATGGTTGAGAATGATGATAATTGTCACGGATCATCACATTCATCCGGATTAAGAACAAGTGTTATCTTGGAATGGAAGCAAGTATGATTGAATAAGAAACAGTAGTAATTGCATTAATCCATCAAGACACAGCAGAGCTCCTCACCCCCAACCATGGGGTTTAGAGACTCATACTGTGGAAGAAAACGTGTACAATGTCATAAGGTTGCATTCCGTCCGGATACAATGTCAAAAGATCCTATAAGTAGTAAACTAGTGTCCTAAGGTTTACAGAATTGAGTAAATGACAGAAAAATCCACTTCCGGGCCCACTTGGTGTGTGCTTGGGCTGAGCAATGAAGGAATTTCGTGTAGAGACTTTTTCTGGAGTTAAACGCCAGCTTTCATGCCAGTTTGGGCGTTTAACTCCAGTTTTTATGCCAGTTCCGGCGTTTAACGCTGGAATTTCTGTAGGTGACTTTGAGCGCCGGTTTGGGCCATCAAATCTTGGGCAAAGTATGGACTATTATATATTGCTGGAAAGCCCAGGATGTCTACTTTCCAATGCCGTTGAGAGCGCGCCAATTGGGCTTCTGTAGCTCCAGAAAATCCGCTTCGAGTGCAGGGAGGTCAGAATCCAACAGCATCTGCAGTCCATTTTGGTCTCTGGATCAGATTTTTGCTCAGGACCCTCAATTTCAGTCAGAAAATACCTGAAATCACAGAAAAACACACAAACTCATAGTAAAGTCCAGAAAAGTGAATTTTAATTAAAAACTAATAAAAATATACTAAAAACTAACTAAAAGATACTAAAAATATACTAAAAACAATGCCAAAAAGCATACAAATTATCCGCTCATCAACGCCAGAACCAAGCATGAAACTGGCGTTCAACGCCAGAAACATGCATAACATGGGCGTTTAACGCACAGGACGAGCATCAATGGGCGTTTGAACGCCAGAATGATGCATGAAGGCATGTTACATGCCTATAGGGTGAAGAAATGGTATTTCCTTTCACCTCAGGATCTGTGGACCCCACAGGATCCCCACCTACTTTTTCTTTTAATCCTAATCACACTCTCCTAATCCAAATCTCATTCTCAATGTCACACTTCCCAAAAACCTTCACCATTCACATCAATTCCTCTTCCCAATTACCCCATTCACCATTCACATCAACCCCTCTTCCCCATAAACCCCACCTACCTCCATTACATTCAAATTCAATTTCCCACCCTTTCCCACCCAAAATGGCCGAAACCCAACCACCCCTCTCCCTATAAATACCTTTCCTTTCTTCTTCATTTTCACACAACACAAACCCCTTCTTCTCTCATATAGCCGAACCCACTCTTCTCCCTCTCTTTCCATATTCTCTTCTTCTTCTTCTACTCTTCTTTTCTTCTTTGCTCGGGACGAGCAAATTTTAAGTTTGGTGTGGTAAAAAGCCTAAGCTTTTTATTTTTCATTCACCATCAATGGCACCCAAGACCGGAGCTTCCTCAAGAAAAGGAAAAGGGAAGGCAAAAGCTTCCACTTCCGAGTCATGGGAGAAGGAGAGATTCATCTCCAAGAGCCATCAAGACCACTTCTATGATGTTGTGGCAAAAAAGAAGGTGATCCCTGAGGTCCCTTTCAAGCTCAAGAAAAATGAGTATCCGGAAATCCGACTTGAGATTCAAAGAAGAGGTTGGGAAGTCCTAGCCAACCCCATGCAACAAGTTGGGATCTTAATGGTTCAAGAGTTCTATGCCAATGCATGGATCACTAGGAACCATGACCAAAGTATGAACCCAAGCCCAAATAATTATCTAACAATGGTTAGGGGGAAATACTTGGATTTCAGTCCGGAAAATGTGAGGTTGGCGTTTCACTTACCCATGATGCAAGGTGATGAACGCCCCTACACAAGAAGGGTCAACTTTAATCAAAGGTTGGACCAAGTCCTTAGGGACATTTGTGTGGAAGGCGCCCAATGGAGAATAGACTCCAAAGGCAAGCCAGTCCAACTAAGAAGACTGGACCTCAAGCCTGTAGCTAGAGGATGGTTGGAGTTCATTCAAAGATCCATCATCCCTACAAGCAACCGATCTGAAGTTACTATGGATCGGGCCATCATGATTCATAGCATCATGATTGGAGAGGAAGTAGAGGTTCATGAAGTCATATCTAGTGAACTCTACAAAATAGCTGACAAGCCTTCATACATGTTACGGCTAGCCTTCCCCCACCTCATATGCCATCTATGTTATTCAGCCGGAGGTATCATAGATGGAGATGTCTCCATTGAAGAAGACAAGCCCATCACCAAGAAAAGGATGGAGCAAACAAGGGAAGTTCCTCACGGCCCCCAAGGAGAACATGAGGAAGTTCATCATCAACAAATGCCTCATGGAATGCACTTTCCTCCCAACAACTATTGGGAGCAACTCAGTACCTCTTTAGAGGATTTGAGCCATAATGTGGAACAACTAAGGGTGGAACACCATGAACACGCCCTCACTCTCCAAGAAATAAGAGAATATCAAAGAGCAATGAGGGAGGAGCAACAAAGGCAAGGAAGGGACATAGAAGAGTTGAAGAACATCATGGGTCCTTCAAGAAGAAGACGCCACTAAGAGGTGGATTCATTCCTTGTTCTTTATTTCTTTCTGTTTCGTTTTTAATTATTGTGTTTATCTATGTTTTGTGTCTTTATCTCATGATCATTAGTATGTAACCATGTCTTAATGCTATGAATAAAATCCATTAGTCCTTCACCTTTCTTAAAAGAAAAATGTTTTAATTCAAAAGAACAAGAAGTACATAATTTTCGAAATTATTATTGAATTTAGTTTAATTATATTGATGTGGTGACAATGCTTTTGTTTTCTGAATGAATGAATGAACAGTGCATATGTCTTTTGATCTTGTTGTTTATGAGTGTTTAAAATTGTTGGTTCTTGAAAGAATGATGAACAAAGAGAAATGTTATTGATGATCTGAAAAACATCATGAAATTGATTCTTGAAGCAAGAAAAAGCAGCAAAAAAAAAATGGCGAAAATTTTAAAGCAAGGATCCAAGGCTTTGAGCATCACTGGATAGGAGGGCCCAAGGAAAATAAATCCAGGCCTAAGCGGCTAAATCAAGCTGTCCCTAACCATGTGCTTGTGTCATGAAGGTCCAAGTGAAAAGCTTGAGACTGAATGGTTAAAGTCGTGATCTAAAGCTAAAGAGTGTGCTTAAGAGCTCTGGACACCACTAACTGGGGACTTTAGCAAAGCTAAGTCACAATCTGAAAAGGTTCACCCAGTTATGTGTCTGTGGCATTTGTGTATTCGGTGGTAATACTGGAAGACAAAATGCTTAGGGCCACAGCCAAGACTCATAAGTAGCTGTGTTCAAGAATCAACATGCTTAACTAAGAAAGTCAATAACACTATCCCAAATTCTGAGTTCCCCCAGAGACGCCAATACCTCTAAACTACAAAGGAAAAAGTGAGATGCCAAAACTGTTCAGAAGCAAAAAGCTACAAGTCCCGCTCATGTAATTAAATTAATATTCATTGATATTTTGGACCTTATAGTATATTCTCTTCTTTTTATCCTATTTGATTTTCAGTTGCTTGGGGACAAGCAACAATTTAAGTTTGGTGTTGTGATGAGCGGATAATTTATACGCTTTTTGGCATTGTTTTTACATAGTTTTTAGTAAGTTTAAGCTACTTTTAGGGATGTTTTCATTAGTTTTTATGTTAAATTCACATTTCGGGACTTTACTATGAGTTTGTGTGTTTTTCTGTGATTTCAGGTAAATTCTGACTGAAATTGAGGGATTTGAGCAAAGCTCTGAAAAAGGCTGACAAAAGGACTGCTGATGCTGTTGGATTCTGACCTCCCTGCACTCGAAATGGATTTTCTGGAGCTACAGAACTCTAAATGGCGCGCTCTCAACGGCGTTGGAAAGTAGACATCCAGGGCTTTCCAGCAATATATAATAGTCCATACTTTATTCGAAGAATGACGACGCAACTTGGCGTTGAACGCCAAGTACACGCTCCTTTCTGGAGTTAAACGCCAGAAAAACGTCATGATCCGGAGTTGAACGCCCAAAACACATCATAACTCGAAATTCAACTCCAAGAGAAGCCTCAGCTCGTGGATAGACCAAGCTCAGCCCAAGCACACACCAAGTGGGCCCCGGAAGTGGATTTATGCATCAATTACTTACTCATGTAAACCCTAGGAGCTAGTTTGTTATAAATAGGATGAATTACTAATGTATTTGACATCTTTGGTCTCAGTTTTGTTTTATTCTTCATCCTAGGAGATCATTGATCACGTTTAGGGGGGCTGGCCATTCGGCCATGCCTGAACCTCTTTCACTTATGTATTTTCAACGGTGGAGTTTCTGCACACCATAGATTAAGGGTGTGGAGCTCTGCTGTACCTCAAAGATTAATGAAGTTCTATTTTCTTTTATTCAAATCTCTATCTTATTCTTATTCCAAGATATTCATTCATACCCAAGAATATGATGAATGTGATGAGCTAATAACTCTCATCATCATTCTCACTTATGAACGCGCGTGATTGACAACCACTTCCGTTCTACATGCAACAAGGCTTGAATGTGTATCTCTTAGATTCCCAACAGAATTTTCGTGGTATAAGCCAGATAGATGGCGGCATTTATGAGGATTCGGAAAGTCCAACCTTGTCTGTGGTGTTCCGAGTAGGATCCTGGGAATCCGGAAAGTCTCACCTTGTCTGTGGTATTCCGAGTAGGATTCCGGTAATGAATGACTGTGACGTGCTTCAAACCTGCAACCTGCTGGGCGTTAGTGACAGACGCAAAAGAGGGATTCTATTCCAGTAGGGGAGGGAACCAACCGGTGATTGGCCGTACTGTGACAGAGTGCGTGAGCATTAGCTTTCACTGCGAGGATGGGATGTAGCTATCAACCATGGGTGATGCCTCCAGACTGGTTAGCTGTGCGAGTGACAGCCGCATAGGATATTTCCCCGTGAGGATGAAAGTAGCCACAGTTGATGGTGAACCCCTATACAAAGCTTGCCATGGAAAGGAGTAAGAAGGACTGAGTAGAAGCAGTGGGAGAGCAGGCGTCCGAGAGCTCTACAGCATCTCCATTTCGCTTATCTGAAATTCCTACCAATGAATCTGCATAAGTATTTCTATCCCTTTTATTATGTATTTTCTTTTTATTTTATATTTTCAAACCCATAAACCTTTAATCCTCCTGACTGAGATTTGCAAGGTGACCATAGGTTGCTTCATACCAACAATCTCTGTGGATTCGACCCTTACTCACGTAAGGTTATTACTTGGACGACCCAGTACACTTGCTGGTTAGTTGAACGGAGTTGTGAAGAAAATAAACAGTGCCCTAAGAGTAAACATCCTTTATAAACAAATAACATGTGATCACAATTTCGTCCACCAATCTTCTACTAATATTTCTGTAGTTTTTTTTGTTTTATATGTCTTTTATTCATGTAGAGTGATAAGAACAAGAACAGGTGTAATTAGAATGAATTTTGGACACCCTGGAGGAGTTGGCTTCGGACTAGGTGGTGCCTAACTTGGCTTCATGAAGTTAGGCGCCACCTCCAATGCAAATTGGGTGGAGGATTCGAGAGGTTTCGTGCCTAACTTCACTTTCTTGAAGTTAGGCGCCACATGATGCGTACGAGGCCATTTGGTTACGGGAAGGGTGGTGCCTAACTTGGCAATTCTGAAGTTAGGTGCCAACCCTTCAAAAAAAAAATTGGAGGTCATGCCTATCTTGGGATGCACCAGGTTAGGTGCTAGGAAGGCTTGTGCATTCGGGTAATCCCACGCCTAACTTCCCGGCAATCAAGTTAGGCGCCAAGTGCATCCTTTGTCTTACTCAATCACCCCACTTTCAAACCAAATAATGTGATTCCCAAACCAAATCACAAGGATTCAGTCCCCACACCCCTTTCCCATATTCTGCATCCCCAATACCTTCCAACCATTTATTTCATTCCCCATATCTTCTTTTTCCAAACACCCTTTGATCAAAGCTCCCCTTCCTATCCGTGACCTCGCCCCTATATATATATACCCCCTAAAAAATTAAAATCAAATAAATAAATAAATAAATAACTATATATATAAGTTTTAATTTTTATCTTTCTTTCCCTTTTATCACTCCCCGCTTCTTTTGCATTAATATTTGTTTTTACTCCTCCATACGTTTTTTTATGTCCCCCTTTTTCAGTTTGTGTTTTCTTGAGGACAAGCAAACTTTTAAGTTTGGTGTTGTAGAGTGCGCTCTACATTTACCTTATCATTAGTGACACCAAAGGAAGATGGATCATCTTCTTGGAGGAGGACAACCTGAGGAATTAGATGGCCACCAGAATAATTGTGGTTGTGTTCCTTTCATTCTATATCCTTCCGTTCTTATTATGTTATATTCCTATTTTCTACTATTTTATTTGAATGTCTACATGATTTTTAGTAATTTTAATTCTGTTGTCTGTTTTAGATTGAAAAAGATACCTCATGTATTGCTCACTGAGAAATTGAGTTATATTTAAAAGTAGTCTTATTTACTTAAATATGGTGGTATTATCTTTAATTCTGAATGCATGATATGAACAGTTCATATTTGAATTTGAATAAAAGGATGTTGATGCATAAGGAATAGGAATTTACAGAACTATTATGAATTCTCCAAATTAAACAAAATCTTAATCCATGAAGCAAAAGAAAAAGCAAAAAGAAGATAAAGAGAAGTAAGGTCCAAGGCTCTGAGTATCAATGGCTATGAAGGTCAAATATGATTAAAAGCTAAAAGAGTTGTTTTCCTAGCAACATGCTTGTGGTGTGAATGTGTCAAGTAACTCTTAAGACAGAGTGATGACAAGTCATCTTAGCCTAGTTTCACTAGTCTTTTTCTTTTGTTTTCACTTGAATTATGCACTTTCTTGAGGTCTAAGTAAGCCAATTTGGGTAGATTTTCATGCTTCCTTTGATTGAATCAACCATAGATGAATTAATGCAATTTCATGAGGTTTTATGCTATAATTGTCACATATTATGAAAGAATGAATATCTCATGATTTTGAGCATAGCTTTGATGTGTTTGGTTGATTAATGATAGGTGAAGAAAGCTTGGAGAGAGGTTGAAGCAAGAAGGAATGGATAGGAGGAAGAGAGGACAAAAAGTTTGAGCAAAAGTTTGCCTCAAACTTTAGCTCAAACTTTTGGAATAAGTGAAAATGAACCAGGAAGCAAAAAGCTGGACCAAAAGTTAGCCTCAAACTTTTGCACAAACTTTTGGGTGAAAAGTTTGCCCCAACGTTAGCCCCTAACTTTTGGGCTAACGTTGGCACATGCAAAACTCTCCCTGGGCACCAAAAGTTTGCGCCAACGTTAGCCTCTAACTTTTTGGCTAACGTTGGCGCATGAAAAACACATAGGGGGGAGCAAAAGTTTGCGCCAACATTAGCCTCTAACTTTTGGGCTAACGTTGGCGCCATAAGTGCACATGAGGAGGCCAACGTTGGAGCAAAAGTTAGACCCCTAACTTTTGCACCAACGTTGGTATCAGCAAAATGA
Organism: Arachis stenosperma; assembly: GCF_014773155.1. NCBI lineage: Eukaryota > Viridiplantae > Streptophyta > Magnoliopsida > Fabales > Fabaceae > Arachis > Arachis stenosperma. The sequence goes on along the minus strand of NC_080385.1, from coordinate 128,073,909 downwards.
GGAAGCTGAGGTGAAAAGTTGGAGTAAAAGTTAGCCTCAAACTTTTACTCAAACTTTTACTCAAACTTTTGCAAAACTCCAACCCGGTTTAATTGGTTCACTTTGATTCCTCTCCAAACTCCAAGAGCAATCAACCAAGGCCTCTTTCAACCCAATTCCACCAAGAGCAAAGGCCCAACTCAAGGCTTGAAGATCATTTGAAGAAAGTGTATAAATAGGATAGAATTCAAGTCGTTCGGAGAGCTTTCTTTTTAGTTTTCATAGGGAGCTTTCCCTTTTAGTTTTCAGAATAGTTTTAGGAAAGCTTTTGGTATTGAGTGATCTTTAATTTCTTAGTCTCGGGAAAGGAGAATTCACTTCTCTTCCTCTTAGTTTTATTGCTTTCAATTTCAATTACATTTGCTTGGATCTTGGGTTGGAGAATTGAAGGAATTCTGTTTCAATCTCATCCTAAGATCTCTCTGTTTCATTTTACTGCTTAATTGAATTTCAGTTTCGGCTAAGTGTTTCTTCTTCTACTTTCTTTACAATTTACAATTCTTCATCTCCTTTGCAATTGTTCTTGTTGGATCTAGGAAGGCATTGAGATCTAGACTTGGTTATCTAGTCTCTTGGGTCCTGAGATCTGAATTCCAATTTTACATTCCCTGTTTAATGCTTTTAAATCTCATTTACATTTCCATTTTAAGATCCGATTCAATCCAAGTCCACTTCTATTTTCTCTGTTTGTTGCAATTTACTTTTTCTTGTTTAATTTCTGCAAATCCAATTCCCAATTCCCTTTACAATTCAAGCCATTTACATTTCTTGCAATTTAAGATTCTGCAATTTACATTTCTTGCATTCTAAGTTTTTGCCATTTAATTTCTTTTTCTTTAAGATTCAGCACTTTAATTCCTTGCCCTCTTTAATTTCATGCAATTTACACATTCCCTTTACTTTTAATGCAATTTAATTTCTGCAAATCACAAATCACTCAACCAAATCTTGATTCGCTTGACTAAATCAACCACTAAACCAAAATTGCTCAATCCTTCAATCCCTGTGGGATCGACCTCACTCCCGTGAGTTTTTATTACTTGATGCGACCCGGTGCACTTGCCGGTGAGTTTTGTGTCGGATCATTTTCCGCACATCAAGTTTTTGGCGCCGTTGCCGGGGATTGAATAGATTGACAATGATTAAGTGAGGTGGTGGTCTAGATCAAGCATTTTCTTTATTTTTGTTCTCTGTTTTAGATTGAAACCAAGGTGTTTGAGTTTATGCCTCACTAAGAAATTCTCATCTCTGATATGAGTAATTTCAATTTTCAATGGTATTGTGTTTTCCAAAGTTCAAATGGAGTTCAACTCATCTTATGATCAAACAAATTTTAGGGGATATTACCCACCATCACCAATCTCTAATGGTGGCTGGGAATATCACCAAGAAAATACAAATTATAAGTACTCCAATCCATGGAGATTTACTTCAGAGACACAAGATGAGCAGGAGAATCATATGGGATACCAACCACCACTACAAAATAATTCATATTATTATTCTCATGGTAGATGAGAGTATCACCACAGAATGAAAGAGCATCCACCCTCACGTCCCAGTTTCTCATTTAAAAGTTCTTCATCACTTGATTATGCCTCAACACAAAGTTTCCTCCAAAATCCATACCAGTCATCCCATCAATCACACAACTCATTCCACACCCCTCAACACAACTTCACCATAACACATTCACGTCACCAAAATTACTCTCAACCTTCATCTCTTGAATTAGCAGTTGAGGATTACCTTCAATGGTCCAAAGAACCCTTAGAACGCCAATGCGAAGCCATTGAAATACACAAAAAAGTCGTGGAAAGCTTCACACAACCCCAATCTTGGGAAGAAACCATCCTCAAGAAGATGAATGGACCCTTAGAGCAAACAAAGAGGAACTTAGAACCATCAAACAGTAAGGATGAAGACAAATTTATGGGTGAGGAAGTGAAAAAGCAAGATGAGGAAGCCTCTGTGTCAAGAGAAATTTCAATGAAAAATGAGGTAGAGAAAATATTTGAACCTGACCTTGCATATTCACAGAAGCCACTTGAGATGACAAGGGAACATGAAAACTCACAACTCTCTCAAACCTCCTTGAAACAAAATGGCTCAACAATTGAATCCATGATTGAAAGATATGAAGAGGAGATGAAGAAATGTTAGGAAGATCAACAAACCTCCTCCATGAAAGAGCTATTAAAACAAATGTTGAGTGTAAAAGAGGAAGTGGAAGAGCAAGAAAGTGAGAAAGACAACCAAAGAATTCCAAACTCAGGTGAAGCAGAGAAGTACACGGAGGAAGAGCTTACAGAACCACCATTGCAAGAGGCTCTTGATGAAAAGAAGACTCTAACAATCACACAACCACCAAGACTTGGATTCAAGAAAGTGAAGGCAATTAACAAAAGCACCGAGAAGAGGATTGTGACCAAGCTACAAAGGACAACATTCAAGAGAAGGTCAACTGCAAACAATCCTTCCCCTGAACTAGCAAGCAAGCTCAATCAAGCTGTGTACAAAAGGAGGCTTGCTGAGAAGAGACTAAGAAAGGGGACAACAGCTGAAACTTTCCCCTCCTTGAGGTCATTCCTCTTAACCAACTGGAAGAAGAGGAAGAAAGTGAAGAACAACATGTCAAGCTAGTGACAATAAAAGAGCGCTTGTTGGGAGGCAACCCAACCTGAGGTAGTTCTCTTTTCATATCTATTTCAATAAAAAGGTTAACTAGCTTTATCTAGATTGCAAGAAGCTAAGTTTGGTGTTGCACACCAAAACAATCTAAGGGAGAATGAAGAATTCTAAGTTTGGTGTTCCACCAAAATCCCATTATAACACACATTCTCACCGTATGCATAATATGGGCTTCAAGCATACTGGATGAATTAGTTAACTATTTTGCTGTTTTCTAGTTTTCAGCCTTATTACTTTTGAGAAAGAAAAAAAGAATTTCACACATGGTTAATGAAAACCTTTGGCAAGGTACTAAGTTTGGTGTTCCCACACCAAAGTAAGTTCAAAAATCTCACAAATAAATCATGCAGACTAACCACTGTTTCTAAGTGCTTGGGGAACAAGCAACTTCCAATATCACTACAGAATATCACACATACTTTTGGAGATTTTTAGCATCATCAACCAAAGAGGTGAAAGATGAACATGAAAGTCAGCATTGATGATGATGAGAAGAAGGAAAGCAAGTGAACTCCAACAGGTTGTATTGTTAAGTGATTGTTTTACATCAAATATTGCTGTAATTGAAAGTTGGATTGTATCCTTATTTGTCCTGCCTGTCTGCATAGTATAGTTTTCTTTATATACCCCTGCCTGCCTGCATAGCATAGTCTTTCTTTATAATTCAATAAGCAAGATGCTTGATTATTCACAACATTCTTGTTCATACCCTGACCGGGCTCCTCCAACTCGGCAAATCTATGAAAGGTCCGACCTCGTCCTATGACCCACGCCTAGAGGTCGGACCTCGGACAACAAAGCAAGGAAGGCCCATCAAAAGGAACGTAGCCCAAAACCTAAAGGCCAAAAAGGCCTAGCAAAGGCGGTTCCATAAAGATAGGGATAAAACTCCCGAAAGATAAGATAAGATAAGAATATCTTATCCAGGGAAGATCACGGCCAAACTACTATAAATACACTGGAGCACCCAGGTATGAGACACATTCCACATTCTACACATATCTGCTTGAACCCATGCTAACTTAAGCATCGGAGTGTCATTGCAGGTACAACCACCAACCGCCAACACATCAAGCTCGGGTCCCTGACCCCCACCTCGGGCATCTCCAGACGACCGAGCTACACGTTTCAGGTAACCCCCGGAATATTGGCGCCGTTGCCGGGGACCTGGAAGTCATCCCTTCACCATGGCGGACGACCCTCTCAACGATGACCACGCTGCATCAGAACAAGAGGAGGAAGTTGACACCGGAGAACGACCGGACAGCCCTCTGTCACCACGCACTCCAGGAGGAAACAAACAGAATCGCCCAAAGACATCACTCCCAAACAAAGATCCACAAAATCCCGAAAAAGAAAAGAGCTCGGAAATTCTAGAAGCAGTCCGGGTGCAACAAAATCGACTGAAACAACTCGAAGAGGACATAAAGAAGCAAAAAGAAACTGAACAAGATCTGAGACGGGAGGCTCGCAAGCGCAGAGAATTAGAGGAAAAACTGCGGAAAATAGAGGCCAACCTGAAGGACTGAACAGAACGCGGCTCCACCCCCGAAAGCAACCATGATCCCTTCACGCGAGAGATCATGAAGGAGAAAGTACCGCGAAACTTCAAACCACCCGACATGGATCTCTACGATGGCACCACCGATCCAAGTCACCACCTCAGCAACTTCAGAAGTAGAATGTACCTAGTCGACGCCTCCGACGCGATTCGGTGCAAAGCCTTCCCCACCACTCTCACCAAGTCAGCCATGAAGTGGTTCGACAACCTGCCACCAAGATCAATCACCAGCTTCGAAGACCTAACCAAAAAATTCCTGACAAGGTTCTCTATTCAAAAGGACAAGACAAAACATGCCCCCAGTCTACTCGGGATCAAACAAGGTAACCAAGAAACCCTCCGAGAATATATGGAGCGATTCAACAAAGCCTGCCTGGACATACAACACTTACCCACCGAAGCAGCCATCATGGGGCTAGCAAACGGCCTAAAAGAAGGACCGTTTAGCCAATCCCTATCCAAACGATACCCGACCTCTCTATACGAGGTGCAGGAGCGGGCAGAAAAATATATCAACATGGAGGAAACCTCCCAGCTAAGAGATTCTTCTAGGAAGGAATCAACCTACCCACTCCGAGAGCGAGATCGGGAACAGAAGAAGAAAGAAGAACCCAACTCGGACAAGCCACGGAAGTACCACAACTACACCCCCCTCCGAGTCTCCCTGGTAGACGTCTACAGAGAAGTATGCCACACCGAAAAGATCCCCCCGCCCCGACCTCTAAAACACAAGAGAGCGGGGAGAGATCGGTCCGAATACTGTGAATATCACAAACTCTACGGTCATTCTACTAACGACTGCCATGACCTAAAAAATGTTATAGAAAAGCTGGCCAGAGAAGGAAAACTCGACAGATATATAACAGAGAAAGCAGAAGAGACCAAGAAGAGAAGGCGGGGAGATAACGAAGGTCGGGTTGAACAAACCCCGCGAACCCCTGAAAGACACGTTCACATGATAAATGGAGGTTTTACAGGCGGAGGAACATCCAGATCCTCGCGAAAAAGACACCTCAAAGAAGTCTATCATGTCCGAGAAGACAGCCCCCTGCCCGAGTTACCTACTATCTCATTTACCCGAGAAGATGCTCAAGGAATAATACCCGGGCACGACGATCCAATGGTAATCACCATTATCCTAGCAAACGCCAACTTACATCGAACCCTGATTGACCAGGGAAGCTCAGCAGACATCCTGTTCAAAGCGGCCTTCGACAAGCTCGGACTTGAAGAGAAAGAGCTAAAGGCCTATCCCACCGACTTATTTGGGCTAGGGGACATCCCGATCCATCCCTTAGGATACATCTCGCTACACACTACCTTTGGAAGAGGCGAGCAATCTAAAACGTTAAGCATCGACTACATTGTAGTCGACGTCACTTCGGCATATAATGCCCTCATTGGGCGACCAACCCTAAACAGACTGACAGCTATAGTCTCGACCCCACACCTCTGTATGAAGTTCCCTACCGCAAAAGGAATCGCTACCCTAAAAGGCGATCAAAAATTAGCGCGACGATGCTACAACGAGAGCCTGAGCCTAAAAGGGAAGGAGGTCAACACGATAGAACTCGGACGAGTGCAGTCCCGAGAAGAGCTTCGACCACGACCAGAGGGAGAGACCGAAAAAGTCCAGATTGGGAACACACCTGAAAAAATAACAAACATAGGAGCGAATCTCAAAACGGGCCTAAAAGAGGAACTCATAAACCTCTTAAAGGAGAATTCCGACCTCTTCGCCTGGAAAGCCTCCGACATGCCAGGCATAAGCCCCGACCTGATGAGCCATAAGCTATCAGTTTACCCGGGATCCCGACCTGTCCAACAAAGACGCCGGAAGCTCGGACCTGAGCGCATGCAAGCGATAGAAGAACAAGTACAAGCACTACTAGAGGCAGGGTTTATTAGGGAAGTAAAATACCCCCTATGGCTTGCAAACGTGGTCCTGGTAAAAAAGCCCAACGGAAAATGGAGGATGTGCGTCGATTACACAGACCTCAACAAAGCCTGCCCCAAAGACCCATATCCACTACCAAACATCGACGCCTTAGTGGACGCAGCCTCAGGCTACAGATATCTCTCTTTCATGGACGCATATTCGGGATACAACCAAATCCCGATGTACGGACCCGACCAAGAAAAGACCTCGTTCATAACCCCAAGGGCAAACTACTGCTACGTAGTAATGCCCTTTGGGCTGAAGAACGCAGGGGCAACCTACCAGAGGCTAATGAACAAAGTGTTCTCAGAGCACATCGGACTACAGCTAGAGGTGTACGTCGACGACATGCTGGTAAAAACACAAGAAGACAAAAACTTGCTGACCGACCTCATCAGCGTCTTCGGCACCCTCAGAAAACACAACATGAGACTTAACCCGACAAAGTGCACCTTCGCCGCAGAAGCCGGAAAGTTCTTAGGCTTCATGCTGACTCAAAGGGGCATCGAAGCAAACCCAGACAAATGCCAAGCGATACTCAATATGAAGAGTCCGACGTGTGTCAAAGAAGTACAACAACTGAATGGAAGGCTAGCCGCCCTATCAAGATTCTTGGCGGGATCAGCAATAAAGTCACTACCCCTCTACTCACTCCTGAAGAAAGGGAAACCCTTCTCATGGACCCCGGAGTGCGAAAAAGCCTTTCAAGAATTCAAAGAATTCCTTGGGCAGCCGCCAATCCTAACCCGACCTTTAAAAGGGGAAGAGCTCGTACTATACCTCTCGGTCGGACATCGAGCAATCGCTTCAGCATTAACACGAGAAAATGACCAAGGACAACACCCCATATACTTTGTAAGCAAAGCACTACAAGGGGCCGAATTAAACTATCAGAAGATAGAAAAATTCGCCTACACCCTAGTGTTCACAGCTCGGAGGCTCCGTCCCTACTTTCAGGCCCACACCATCAAAGTCCGGACAAACCAACCCATGAGACACATCCTACAAAAAACAGACCTGGCGGGACGAATCCTACAATAGGCGGTGGAACTGTCCGAGTTCGACCTCCGCTATGAAGCCCGGACTGCCATAAAATCTCAGTATCTAGCCGACTTCGTCGCAGAATACACTGAGACCCCTGGAACCCCACTCTCATGGAACCTGTATGTCGACGGATCCTCAAACAAAACAGGAAGTGGAGCAGGGGTTATACTCGAAAGCGACCAAGGAACGCGGATAGAACTATCCCTAAAATTCGAGTTCCAGGCTTCGAACAACCAAGCCGAATACGAGGCCCTACTAGCAGGCCTAAAACTAGCCGAAGAAGTCGGAGCCCAGAGAATCACGATCTTCAGCGACTCCCAGGTCGTCACGTCACAAGCAAATGGAAGCTACCAGGCCAAAGACCCAACTATGAAAAAATACCTGGACCAAACACAAGCACAACTACGCCACTTTCCAGAAATACAGATCCAGCACATACCTCGGGAACAAAACGCCCGGGCAGACGCCCTCTCAAAGCTCGCCAGCACCAAGCCCGGAGGCAACAACAGGAGTCTCCTCCAGGAGACCTTACAATCCCCCTCCGTGATAAGAGAGGAAGAAACGCTAAATATATCCAACCAACAGCAAGGATGGATGACCCCCATACTCAACTACCTGAAGTCGGGAACCCTCCCCACCGAAAGAAAGGAAGCTAAAAGACTCACGAAAGACGCCCAGAATTATACACTAATTCACGACGTATTATACAGAAGAGGATTCTCAATCCCCCTCCTTAGGTGCGTCCCGACCTCAGAAACAAAGAACGTCCTCGAAGAAGTCCACGGAGGCATGTGTGGGAACCATCTCGGAGCTCGGGCATTATCCAAGAAAGTAGTCCGAGCCGGGTTCTACTGGCCGACCTTGCAAAAAGACGCAACAGAATTTGTGAAAATATGCCCCCTGCCAAAAACACGCCAATTTTCACAAAGCACCACCCGAAGACCTTATCAGCATCACCGCACCATGGCCCTTCGCAAAATGGGGACTTGACCTACTCGGCCCGTTCCCCCAAGGACCGGGGCAAGTCAAATACCTCATAGTAGGGGTCGACCACTTCACAAAGTGGATCGAAGCTGAACCACTAGCCACCATTACGGCTCAGAAAAGTTGCAAATTCCTATACAAAAACATTGTCACAAGGTTCGGAGTCCCCTACTCCATCACAACAGACAATGGAACACAGTTCACAGACACAAGTTTTCAGAACTTGGTGGCCGAACTAAAAATCAAACAACAATTCACCTCAGTCGAGCACCCGCAGGCCAATGGACAAGCAGAAGCTGCAAATAAAGTCATCTTGACCGGGTTAAAACGGAGACTCCAAGAAGCCAAAGGGGCATGGGCCGAAGAGCTCCCCCAGGTGCTATGGGCATATCGGACAACTCCACACTCTACAACAGGAGAATCGCCATTCCGACTATCTTACGGGACGGAGGCAATGATTCCTATCGAAATAGAAGAAAGGTCACCCAGAGTCCTCTTCTACAGCGAAGAAGATAACCCACAGGCACAAAAGGAAGAACTCGACCTCCTCCCCGAGGTCCGAGAAAGAGCCCGAATCCGAGAAGAAGCCTTAAAACGGCGAACGGCCCTCAGATACAATCAGAGAGTAATAAAGCGAAGCTTCTCCATTCACGACCTGATTCTAATCCGAAATGACATCGGAACACAAAAGTCGGGAGAAGGAAAGCTAGCTGCAAATTGGAAAGGACCCTACAAGGTAACGGAAGTCTTAGGGGCAGGCTATTACAAAATATCCGACCTAGAAGGCAATGAGCTGCCCAGGGCCTGGCACGCCTGTAATCTAAGACGGTACTACAGCTAGAAAAATTTAACCCGAGGTGTACTCTTTTTCCCTACAAGGGTTTTTTAATGAGACACCCGGTTAAATAAAGACACCCGACCTAGTCAAGGGTAAACACTCTGTAAATATTCCTTCTTTTTTAATACTAATCAAATTTCTCTATTTTCTTTTCTTCTTCCTCATGATGAAACAAACCAAAGTACCCCGCCAAGGCGCATTAATTTATGCTCGGCAAAACGCAAAAAATCATTTGCCAAAAAGACCGCACAAGGTCGGCAAAGATAAAGCGACGAGGTTCAAATTAATGTGAGAAGTTATAAAGTAACTCTAAAAAGGTTCAAAAAGCCAAATAAAAAGAGATTACAAAAATAACTTAAAAGGCCGACCAACGACAAGGTCGGACCCGACAAAGGGAAGTACTCGAACACCCGAGGTCCGAGGAAAAACCCGGATCCAAGAAAGAAGCCTTAAAGCGGCAAAAACCAAGATTTCGAAAACGCTTACTAAAAGTTGCTATACAACTAAAAAGTACAAGCGAAAAAACGAAATCAAAGGAAGAGGCAAAGCCAAGATTTCGAAAACGCTTGCTAAAAAGTTGTTATACAAAAAACAACTAAAAAGTACAAGCGAAAAAACGAAATCAAAGGAAGAGGCAAAGCAAAGTTTCTAAGCGCTAGCTAAAAAAGTTGTTATCCAAAAACAACTAAAAAAGCATAAAAGCGGAACAAAAAGTCAAAACGCACCATAAAGCTAAAAAGTTACTACAAGTAGCTAAAAGCAAAAAGGTGTCCAAAGCGTTCACAGAAACCATCCAAAAGCAAAAAAAGCCCACAGGCCGGGCAAAAAACCAAAAATAAAAGACTACAGAGGATCAAGGACCTTTCCGGACTCCACATCAACAGAAGGCTGTGGAGGAAACATAGAAATCGGGACTGCGTCAACGGCACCGTCATCCCGGCTTGAAACCTCCACACCAGATCCATCCCCAGCCAAAGGTGAAATCGGGTCCGCAACCGGAACATTAAGGTCGGACACCGGAACCTTGGGATCGGACACCGGAACCTCATCCTCATTGGGAGCAGGAACAATCTTTCCCTCCACAATAACGTTATCCGTACTAAATAAGCTCAGATCCAGGTCAGGAGCAAGAACCCGGACCTGAGCCTTCAAATTCTCGAACATAGCATCCATACCCTTAGCCACATGGCCTTCCAGCTCGTAAAAATCATCCTGAGCAGATTGCAACTTCTCCCTTGTCTCCACAAGCTCGGCATATATCCGAGTATAATTCTCCGTCGCCGCCTTCGCCATCTCCTCGGACGCTTTCGCTGCCGCCACAGCCGCGGTAGCTTTAGCTTTCTCCTTCTCCAAAGAGGCCTCCAGCTCCGTAATCCTAGCAGCCTTCAGCTCACTAACCTTCTCGAACTCGGACTGAGCCTTCTCAAGTCGGGAGCTGGTCGCGCCAATGGGGGATTTCTTGAACTCCCGGGCAATAGCAGCATGAAGACTGGCCATCCGAACACAACTCCGCGCCATATACTGAAAATGATGCTCCATAGACACATCATCAGTAGAGATAAAAGTCTGAGGGAGAATATGCTGTTCAATCCAACCAAGAGCATCGAAATCCTTATCATTAAAACCCGCAAGCTCTTGAGAGGTCTTCTGCTTCTTGGGGGGAGGACCCGAGAACGGGGGAGGAGAAGAGGTAGCAGGCCCCCGAGGTCGGAGGATCTTGACTTATAGCTCGGAACTGGGGAGTCGGAATAGTCTTCGACCGAGTCTGAACACCCACAGTAGTCTTCTGCGGAGAAGATCGGGCAGAAGCCGCCCCAGCCTCGATATTTCGAGCAGCTACAGATTTCTTCGTCCGACGAAGAAACTTCATGGAATCCGCCTGAGAAGACATCTCTGCAGAAATAAAAAGAAAAGGATTACCACAACAGAAATTCCACCAAAACAAGCAAAACCAAAATACTAAGAAAAGATGAATCTCGAAGAGGTCGGGAACTACCTAACTCGGAACGGAGAAGGCTTGGATCTCCCAACATTTTCTTCGTGTCCAAGTGAGGTGCCCGACCCCATAAACTGCTCACCACACCCACAAAAGCCTGCTCAACCTCATCTAAACTCTCAAAAGTATACTTAGCAGACACTACATTCTCCTGCCAACAAAGAGGAAAAGAAGGATCCCCTCTCTCATCCAGAAAGAAAGGTCGGACGTCTCCAGTAGCCCGGACCTTGAAATAAAAGTTCTTGAAATCATGAAAGGACTCATCATAAAGGGTACAAAACTTCCTTCCCTGGTTAGCCCTAAAAGAGACCCAAGACACCTTCCCCCCACCCGACCCCGGCTTCGTCAACACAAACAAATAGGAAAAAAGAGAAATAGAGGGAGCGACGCCCAAAAACTGACACAAAAGTTGAAACAGCTTTAAAAACGCCCAAGAATTCGGATGGAGCTGCGTAGGGGCAAGGTTACAAGACCACAACACCTCGGACTCCAGGTCGGTAAAAGGAAGTCGGACACTCAGCTTAGAGAAAAAACAATCATAAGCATAAAAGAAGAGCTTCTCGGAACTATCTAAAGACGGAAAACAAACTCTCTCCTCGGAATCCGGGGCTACTAGTTCATAATCCCTCTCAGACTCTCTATTCTCACATATGCTACAGTGCCTATGGAACCTAGCCAAATATTCAGAATCTACCACAGAAGGGACTTTTAGAGGAAGAGGGTCTACCCAACCAAGACCACTTGGAATCTTGGTCGACATCGCCTGAAGAACCTTTCGAGACATAAAACTCTTACCTACAAAGAAGAAATACAAACAGCAAGCAAAAATCACATAAAGCAGACAGCGAAAAACCCGTTCAGCCAAAGCAAAGAAACAAAAACCCAACAAAGAAAAATACGGCAACCCGGAATAAAGTACCAGAAAAACAAAAGAGCCCCCCCCCATATGCAAACAAAACAATGGCGGCGCCTCTTCTCGGGGCAACACAGGCATAAAGAAAAAGAAACAAACAAGAGCCACACAAAGAACAGAAGCATATGATCACAGGAAAATAGAAACAGAAAAGACAAACCTGGAAGAAAGAAAACGAAGGCGAAAAGCTCCGAAGCAAGGAGAACGAAGCGGCGGCACAGAGGAAACCTCGGAAAGACACACGGAAAGATTCGGGGAAAGAAGAAACAAAGAAAGAAGAGCGGTGCTCAAAAAAGGAGAGGGAGAAACTTAGAAAAACAGGAAAGGAACAGAATAAACGCAGAAAAGGAAGGGAGCAAATAAATAATGCCTTCACAGAGCCCGAACGGAAATCGAGGAGAAACGGTAAAACGCAATAAATGCAGAAACGGCCACTTTTGAATTTTGAAAAACTACTATGCCCGAGCTCGACCTCCAAAAAGAAAAGGACGAACTCGGGCAGGGGCACTGTTCATACCCTGACCGGGCTCCTCCAACTCGGCAAATCTATGAAAGGTCCGACCTCGTCCTATGACCCACGCCTAGAGGTCGGACCTCGGACAACAAAGCAAGGAAGGCCCATCAAAAGGAACGCAGCCCAAAACCTAAAGGCCAAAAAGGCCTAGCAAAGGCGATTCCATAAAGATAGGGATAAAACTCCCGAAAGATAAGATAAGATAAGAATATCTTATCCAGGGAAGATCACGGCCAAACTACTATAAATACACTGGAGCACCCAGGTATGAGACACATTCCACATTCTACACATATCTGCTTGAACCCATGCTAACTTAAGCATCGGAGTGTCATTGCAGGTACAACCACCAACCGCCAACACATCAAGCTCGGGTCCCTGACCCCCACCTCGGGCATCTCCAGACGACCGAGCTACACGTTTCAGGTAACCCCCGGAACAATTCTTATCTTCAAAACTTGTTTGCACTCAATTTTCAAGAATGCATCACATGAAAGTTCTTTGAAACGAAGGATTGAGGAATTAAACAATTTTGAGGTAAGCAAAAGATTAGGAGAAGTGGTGGTTCTAGTTGTATGATTATGTATTGAGGTTGCATGCTTGTGAAAACATGCATGGGAGCTCATAGGCAGGATATGAAGTTCAAAGAAGTATTGTGGAGATTCTCAAAAATCAATTGATCCGAGAAGCAGCAAACAAAACAAAAAGAAAAGTAAAGAAAATACAAAAACAAAAAGAACATGGCCCAAGGCTCTGAGCATCAATTACTAGGCAGAAAAAGAAAGAAAGAAACAAAAACTCAAAGAGTTGTTATCCTAGTAAATGCTTGTGGTTGAAGTGTGTCAAGGAAAGAGGCTTGAGCAAGTAAATCCTTAGGGGTGCTTTAACACCTAATACCTTAAAACCAACTGGTTTAGGAGTATTGATTGAAAACTTATTTAAAGAGCCGCTTTGAGACATGACACTTAGAGTCGAGGCCAAAGCACAGAAACTATAAGCTGCTTCAAGGTGATTACATATAAAGAGATCTCTATGATACCATTCGGATGAAAATCCTAAGACCTACGACTCCCAATATGTAAGGACTAGTGAGCACTGAAGCCCTTGCATGAGCATATAATTTAGAGTTCACCCCACTGTTACTTAATTACTTCACTCACTGTACTTTACAAGTGTTCTTCAATCCATCTTAATTGAAAGAACCTCTGAGCATAATTCATTTCTTGCTTGGGGACAAGCAAGCTTTAAGTTTGGTGTTGTGATGACAAGTCATCTTAGCCTAGTTTCACTAGTCTTTTTCTTTTGTTTTCACTTGAATTATGCACTTTCTTGAGGTCTAAGCAAGCCAATTTGGGTAGATTTTCATGCTTCCTTTGATTGAATCAACCATAGAAGAATTAATGCAATTTCATGAGGTTTTATGCTATAATTGTCACATATTATGAAAGAATGAATATCTCATGATTTTGAGCATAGCTTTGATGTGTTTGGTTGATTAATGATAGGTGAAGAAAGCTTGGAGAGAGGTTGAAGCAAGAAGGAATGGATAGGAGGTAGAGAGGACAAAAAGTTTGAGCAAAAATTTGCCTCAAACTTTAGCTCAAACTTTTGGAATAAGTGAAAATGAACCAGGAAGCAAAAAGCTGGACCAAAAGTTAGCCTCAAACTTTTGCACAAACTTTTGGGTGAAAATTTTGCCCCAACATTAGCCCCTAACTTTTGGGCTAACGTTGGCACATGCAAAACTCTCCCTGGGCACCAAAAGTTTGCGCCAACGTTAGCCTCTAACTTTTGGGCTAACGTTGGCGCATGAAAAACACATAGGGGGGAGCAAAAGTTTGCGCCAACGTTAGCCTCTAACTTTTGGGCTAATGTTGGCGCCATAAGTGCACATGAGGAGGCCAACGTTGGAGCAAAAGTTAGACCCCTAACTTTTGCACCAACGTTGGTATCAGCAAAATGAGGAAGCTGAGGTGAAAAGTTGGAGTAAAAGTTAGCCTCAAACTTTTACTCAAACTTTTACTCAAACTTATGCAAAACTCCAACCCGGTTTAATTGGTTCACTTTGATTCCTCTCCAAACTCCAAGAGCAATCAACCAAGGCCTCTTTTAACCCAATTCCACCAAGAGCAAAGGCCCAACTCAAGGCTTGAAGATCATTTGAAGAAAGTGTATAAATAGGATAGAATTCAAGTCGTTCGGAGAGCTTTCTTTTTAGTTTTCATAGGGAGCTTTCCCTTTTAGTTTTCAGAATAGTTTTAGGAAAGCTTTTGGTATTGAGTGATCTTTAATTTCTTAGTCTCGGGGAAGGAGAATTCACTTCTCTTCCTCTTAGTTTTATTGCTTTCAATTTCAATTACATTTGCTTGGATCTTGGGTTGGAGAATTGAAGGAATTCTGTTTCAATCTCATCCTAAGATCTCTCTGTTTCATTTTACTGCTTAATTGAATTTCAGTTTCGGCTAAGTGTTTCTTCTTCTACTTTCTTTACAATTTACAATTCTTCATCTCCTTTGCAATTGTTCTTGTTGGATCTAGGAAGGCATTGAGATCTAGACTTGGTTATCTAGTGTTTGGGGTCCTGAGATCTGAATTCCAATTTTACATTCCCTGTTTAATGCTTTTAAATCTCATTTACATTTCCGTTTTAAGATCCGATTCAATCCAAGTCAACTTCTATTTTCTCTGTTTGTTGCAATTTACTTTTCCTTGTTTAATTTCTGCAAATCCAATTTCCAATTCCCTTTACAATTCAAGCCATTTACATTTCTTGCAATTTAAGATTCTGCAATTTACATTTCTTGCATTCTAAGTTTTTGCCATTTAATTTCTTGTTCTTTAAGATTCAGCACTTTAATTCCTTGCCCTCTTTAATTTCATGCAATTTACACATTCCCTTTACTTTTAATGCAATTTAATTTCTGCAAATCACAAATCACTCAACCAAATCTTGATTCGCTTGACTAAATCAACCACTAAACCAAAATTGCTCAATCCTTCAATCCCTGTAGGATCGACCTCACTCCCGTGAGTTTTTATTACTTGATGCGACCCGGTGCACTTGCCGGTGAGTTTTGTGTTGGATCGTTTTCCGCACATCACAGAGCACTAAGAGTCGAGGCCAACTGCAAATATAGAGTATGCCAAAGACTTTGAACACCACTCTCTGGGAGTAATTGAAAGAAAAATCAGAACTCAACCAGAGTTCCCCAGTCAAGTGCTTGTGGTGTTTTTGTGTCAAGTAAAGCTTGAGACAAAACATTTAAAGTCACGGCTAGGCTCAAGGTGCAAAGCACCAAATAAAAGAGAATGAAAGAAAAGTCGATGTGTTCAAGGATTAATCCGAAGTAAAAAGGCCAGAAAATTCATAATTTATCCGGATTCTAATTCCGAATGATAGCGACATTCCTCAGATTCAAAGGATAGTGAAATGCTAAAACTATTCAGAGTTTCAGTGTTATAAACCCCATTTTGAAAAAAGACAGGAGCTTAATTGAGCAATCACCTCTCATGCAAATTCACATCCTAAGTTTACATTTGTTTTGGTTGCTTGAGAACAAGCAACAATTCAAGTTTGGTGTTGTGATGCGTGAGCATCTTTCCTATCTTTTCCTAATGAATTTGGATTTGAATTGTTAAGTTTAATCAAGATTTAAATACTTTTTAGCCACTATGAATGCTACTTTGAGTTGTGTATAATTCTGTTTATTTCGGGTAGCATTCTGATGGATTTGACGGAGTTTTATAGAAGAAGAGGAAGAAAGTGGATGATATTGTCAACTCTAATCTCCTTACACTCTAACAGACATAACTTGAGATACAGAGGTCCAATTGACATGATTCAAGCAGCATTGAAAAGATAACTTCTAGATCTTTCCAACGATATATAATAGTATACACTTTTGTTCCAATCTGTACGGCCATGGTGGCGCCTAACTTGGGATTTTCCAAGTTAGGCACCGGATGAAGCAATTACTCTCCAAAACGTGCTGCCAAGGCCACGCCTAACTTCAATTTTCTGAAGTTAGGCACCAGTCTAAAGCACAACAGTGGTCCCCACATCCATCAATTATTAGCCTTCGAAGATTCATTATTTATTATGATTAAAACTTTTATTTTTATTACAAATAGGAAAAGATACTATTTAGTTTTAGAAATATATTTTACATTTATTAGGATTAGATATAAAAGGGAAAAGTTTCAACCCTTTGGGCTAACTTCTCTTTTTCGCACCTCATTCTACAATTTTCAATTTTTCTGAATCCTAATTTTCTCTCTAAACCATGAGCAACTAAACCTCCACTGTTAAAGTTAGGAGCTCTACTTATTGTATGGATTGATACCATTACTCTTCTATTTTAATTACTATTTTGATTTCAATTTCAAGAATTTATTTTTTTTCTTCATCTTAAGGATTTGGGTAGATCGGAAGAATAACCCTTATTCTATTTGAGTTCTTGTAAACCTTGGAAAAGCAATTTACCCGAACAACAACTTGAAAACAATTTCTCCTAAATCACTAATTATTTGGACTTAACGGGATACGTGACATATAATCCTCTTATATTTGGGTAATTAGGGTTTCTGTGACACATAAACTAGAATTGAACTTAACCCTCTAATTGAACTTAAGTGACCAAGAAATTGGCAGTTAATTAGGTTAGAGGAGACTAAATTGCTAAGGAATTAGGGTTTAGTCATTTACAGTTTTTCATGAATTAAATCTTGCATGATTAAATTAGTTGGTAAGAAAAGTTAATCCAGAAGATAAATAACTCCAAAACCTTAATTGTTCTCACATATAATCTTCACAACCCGTTTACTGCTTGCTTTCCAATTCTCTTAATTTACTGTTTAATGCTATTGAACTCTCAACATCATTTTCTGTTTGTCGGAATAAGTAAATCACTCAACCATTGTTGCTTAATCCATCAATCCTCGGTTAGTTTGTGGACTTTAAATTCCATACCAGGAAGGCATGATCTAAAGCCGGTTGCTCGAGGGTGGTTGGAGTTCATTTAACGCTCCGTCTTCCTTAGGAGTAACTAGTCTGAAGTTACCATTGACCAAGCTATAATCTCTCAGGAGCTGTACAGCATAACTGCGAAGGCCTCCACCTCTGCTAGATTGGCCTTTCTTCACCTCATCTTCTGCCTGTGTGAGGCTGCCCGAGTTTGCATTGATGGGGATACCCCTATTGAAATTGAGAGGCTGATCACACGGAGGGATATGGAGTACGCCAAGAAGCTTGGATGAGTACTGCCTTCGGAGCCAATTCTCCCTCCTCAGCAGGAGTAGTCGGAGATGCCTCAGGGATATTATTTTTCTCCTCGTGACTATTACTATCAGTTGACCACATCTATTGGGGAGCTGACGTCTTCTGTTGATCAGCTGAGGATAAAGCATCAAGACGACTCGGCCCTCCTCCATCAGCTAGTGGGAGAACAACAGAGCTAGAGGCGAGAGCCGGAGGATCTGAGGCATTGGAAAGGAATCCCAAGAGGGAACAGCCACCAGGACTGAGGTGGTTGAGTTTCATTATCTGCTACTTTATTTTTTTTCCAGCATTTTATCTTGTCTCTGTTATCTGTTTGAAGCTTTTGCATGATCATTAGTAGTGTTTTATTGCTTTTCTAGCTTAGTTATTTAATTTGATATTTTATGTTTATTTTAAAAAGATTCTCGTGTATTGCTCACTGAGCTTGAAAAATCAAAAGAAAAAGAGAAAAATTAGAAAAATGCATGAGACTTGAGTTATATATATTCTTAGTTGTTCTGATTACTTTGA
This sequence comes from Arachis stenosperma, assembly GCF_014773155.1. NCBI lineage: Eukaryota > Viridiplantae > Streptophyta > Magnoliopsida > Fabales > Fabaceae > Arachis > Arachis stenosperma. The sequence goes on along the minus strand of NC_080385.1, from coordinate 128,055,602 downwards.
TGTGGTGGTGTCATCTATGATTCTAAATATATGAACTAAACAGTGCATAATTGATATTGCAGTTAAGAGTGTTCCTTCCTGAGGTAAAGAAACTTTGAGAAATATTATAGATTCTCTAAATTGGGTAAGACATTGATCTTTGAAGCAAAACAAACAACAAAAAGAAAAATAAAAAGCAAGGTCCAAGGCTCTGAGCATCAATGATTAGGAAGGTCAAACATGATTTAAAGTGTCAAGTAACCCTTAAGACAGAGCACTAAGAGTCGAGACCAAGTGCAATTATAGAGTATGCCAAAGTCTCTGAGCACCACTGACTGGGAGGAAATCAAAGAAAGATTAGAACTCAAAGAGTTTCCCAGTTAAGTGCTTGTGGTATTGTTGTGTCAAGTTAAGCCTAAGACAAAACACTTAGAGTCACGGCTAGACTCAAGGTGCAAAGCACCAAAGAAAAGTAAATAAAAGGTTGTGTTTAAAGATCAATAAGAGCTTAAGGAGGAAGAGAATCCATAATATCATCCGAGTTCTAGTTTTGAAGGATATCAATATTTCTGAGCTTCAAATGATAGTGAGATGCCAAACCTATTCAGAATCACAGTGTCATTAACCCCACTCAGTAATTAGACAAGAGCTTAAATGAACCCTCAAGTTTTAGGCATTTTCTCTACTCAGTCCCATACAGTTTTTAGTTGCTTGAGGACAAGCAACAGTTCAAGTTTGGTGTTGTGATGCATGAGCATCTTTCTTTCATTTTTAATTTTAAGTCATTTTGTTTTGAGATTTTGATTTATACATATTTATATTAAGAAAAGATCTTCGTATTAGAAATCCGATTTATAGGTTTATTTTGAGAAATGATTTTATATTGAAAAAGATCTAGTTTGCACATTTACTCATATTGAGAAAAGGGTTTTTTCTTAACGAAAAGTTTGAGTTATACATTTATATTAAGGAGTGACTTGGATTTGAAACCATTGAAAAGAATTCGAGAAAATGTTGGTTTGATTTATTAGTAATGAATTGAGAGCTAGAAATGATTTTGTGAAATGGAAACGGTTTGGTTGGGTGATAAACCCCATTTTTAGGGTTCATCTTGTACTAAATTTAGAGCATTTTATCAACCTTTTGTCACATTTAGCCAAGGAATTAGCATGATTTTGTAATCTCTCCCGTATTTGTGCTTAAGTGTAAAAACATGTTTTTTAAGCCTTATTTTGATGAATTCTAATTCCTCCTTAATTCCATAAGATGCCTTGATTTGTTTGCTAGTAATCTCAGGTTAAAATAGGCTAAGCATGGATCAAAGGAGCAAGGAAGGAAGCATGCAAGGGGAGAGAAGCACAAAAAGCCAAAGAACTTATCTCGGCCAAGGACGCGCACGCACACAAGGCGCCCGCGTGCACATCGCTAAATTGGCCAGGGATGCGCACGCGTACCGTGCGCGCACGCGTCGCAGTCTGCACGTGATTCTGTTATTGCAACACGTGCTTGGCGATTTTGGAGGGTTTCTGCAACCAACTTTGGCGCCAAACTGCATATAAGAACCAAGGATTGAAGGGGATTGGGACATTCACATCCATACACTCATTTTGCACTTTCTTAGATATTTTTAGTTAGTTACATTTGTAGAGAGAGAGACTCCAACCTCTCTCTAGGGTTCATCTTCATTCTCTCAATTCTCAACCATTCCTTGGTGAGATCCATTGCAACTCTCAATTTAATTTGTTCATGTTATAGATCTTCTTCTCTAATCTCAATTAGTGTTTGTAATTGTTCAATTCTCATAGATCTTAGATTTAACTTTGTTGTTTTGGATTCTATTAATGCATTGAAGATCTCATTTCATTGATATTCGTTATTGATTGTTGTTAATCTCTTGTATTGAATTACTTTGATTCTAGGCTTCTTCTCAATTCTACTATGTCTTTCATTCTTGCTCTCCACATGTTTGAGAAAATGCCAACTTTAGATATGGAGTAGCATCCCCTTCACTTGGCCTAGTGGTTGAGTCATTGGAGACACTTGAATAATGGATGTCAATTGTTGATTGAGAATTGAGAATTGCTAATGGACTTAGAGTGCACTAAAGCTAGACTTCCCTAGGGTAAGACTAGGACTTGTGACTCAAGTTGGTTACTTTTACTTGACTTTCCTCTATGACTAGGGGTTAACTAGGTGAAGCAATACTCCATTGTTATCACAATTGAAGGAAGCTATAGTGATGGAACTTCCAATGTTTAACCTTGGCCAAGGCTTTTAACATTGATTGATTGTTGTTCTCCTTTGTTAGCACTTTTATACCACACTCTTCAAACCACAAAAGACCACTTAACCAATAGCATGCATCCCTATAGCATTCCTAGGGAAGAACGACTCGGGAGATTAATACTCTCGATTATAGATTGTAGAATTTCTTTGATAATGGATTTTGTGTCGGTTTAGACTATATTACGATTGGTTACTTGATAATTTCTATACCATCAAAAATTCGTTCATCAAAATGGCGCCGTTGCCGGGGAATGCACATGAGTGCCATGTTTTTGGTTAATGTAAATATGTGAATATTGTAGATATGTTTGTCTTTTGCTTGTTTGTTAGTTTTCATTAGTTTTAGATCTCCATTAGTTTTGTTCCTATTTGCCACTATGAATTCTCGTCCTTGTGGTTTGGACATGACTATGACTATGTTGTAGGCGATGAAAACTTGAATGATGGCTCACATTATGGGAGAGATGAATTCTTGGGAAGGGAGCCACATCCATATGAGCAATCATCATGGCCACCTCCCCCTTCAAGTTACTATGATGGTAATCCTTCCTATAATGCATATCATTCTTATGGATATGATGATTCTTATCATGGTTATGGCACTCAACCACCATCATTCTATGCACCATACTCTCAACATAGTCCTCAAACACCATCATTCCAACCACCATATTCTCAATCCACATCTTATTTCCACCAATTGCCTCCATACGATCCTAATCTATATTTCCCTTATGCATATCCTTGTGACAATTATGAACAAGCAACCTTTGAATCACCATCACTCCAACATCTTTACCCTCTAAACTAAGTCCCCATGGATGATACACTTTGTATCATTCTTCAAGAACAAGAAGAGCTCCAAACCACACTCACTAGTTTCACCTTTACCCTCCAAGAATCTATGTCCCATATAATTCCACACCAAGTGATATTGTTGATGATCTTGTGGAAGTTGTTGAAGTCTCTTCCATTGAACTTGAAAATGATGTTGAGGAGGATAATGCGCAACCTCCAAGGCATAGTATGAGTGATGAAAGATTGGAAGAGGTTGATCAAGAGATGGATTCAATCATTGAGAATTTCTTATCTACAATTGAATCCCCTCCCATTGGGCTTGAAATTGAGATCAAGGAAGAAGATGCACAACCACCCATGCCGTCGGTAAGCAATGAAAAGGAAATTGAATTGGAAGAAAGCTACCAAGAGGAAGAGGTTGAAATTGAAGAAGCTTGTGAAGATGTGGAGGTAATCAAGGAAGAGTACAAGGGAGTGGAGCTTGCAAGATCATTAGGACCACCCCTTCCTAAGTCACCATCCAACATAACATTCAAGTGGGTAAAACTCTTATCTCTAATCTTTACTTTCCTACTTGAATATGGTTTGCTTAAGACGGATGGGCAACTTAGAGCTCGTTGTGGATTGAGCAGTAAAAGAGAGTCATGTAATGGTTGGAAACATCACTCTAAGTTCATGATGGTTGCTTGCTCAAGGTTGAATGGCAATGGGTGGTGTAGAACCAAATTGCATGGGTCTAGGGAAATGTCTGGAGGCCTAATTGAGAATTCAATAAGTTTGTCACCCAATTGGAAGCATGGAGATCAAAAAGAAAGGGGGTTGACAAACAAAGTATGGGACCCCGGAACATACATAGAGCACTATCAACTTAAGGGCCTTGTCACTTGCTTAGGCCCCCTTGAAGGCCTTGTATGTTTAAGTTGGGACCCCGGAGGCTATTGGAAGTGCAAACACTGGAGGGGATTCAAAGAAGAGTTTAAGCATAAACCACCCTAGCAAGGACTCCACCAAATATCCAACTTAAGGACTTAAACTAAAAGTGCTAGGTGGGAGACACCCCACCATGGTAAACTCTTTCCACTCTATTCTAATTTTGTTTAATAAGTGATTTGAGTTACCATTGTAGGTAGGTTTTCATTTCATAATTGGCTTGTGTGTGTAGATTGGTTGCTAGCATATTAGCATGTATCTTGTGCTTAGTAATAATGGAATAAATCTCAAAACCAACTTGTATTTTATAAAGTGTGTGGTTTTTGACTGAATAAGGAGTTGTAGGCACCATGAGAGTTTTTGGGCATTTTAAAGCTTTTAGGCATTTCTGAAAAAAAAAAGGGGGTCGGACGCGCGCGCACGCAATGCGCACACGCGTCAATGAGTGGATGCATCACTATACTGAATTCCAGAAAGTTGGGCCACTCTTATGCGAGCGTTAGGCTCTTAGCCCAACTCACCTCACGCGAACGCGCACATCATGCTTGCGCACCATTAAGTAAAAATACCCATCCACGCGGACGCACATCTGCCGTGTACGCGTCACCTGGCTGATGTCGCCATCCCATACACGCCTCCAGAGAGTTGCGCCTGCTCTGGGCCAACACTATGCCTCCGGCCCAACTCCTAGCCCGCGTGCGCGCACCATGCGCGCACGCATCTTTGCAACTTTCACCACCCACGCATAAGCGCCTAAGGCGCGTACGCGTCGATTTCCAAATCCACCAATACACGCGGACGCGCACCGTGCGCGCCCGCGTCGTTTGAAAAAAAACTCAATAATTAGTATGCAACCTCCTTACATTATGTTCAGTCTCTCACAATAATTAGTATGCTTTGGTTGTGTAACCTCTTGCAACTTAACATCCTTTTCAACTTCTCATAGTTACACAATTGCACTTTATTGTTTGTCACACCAGTTATTGTGAAGTCTATTTTTGGCACTTCTATATTTTCATGCTTGTGGACATGACTGTTGCGCATAACTTGCAATTCTCTCCCCATTAGGCAATTGGTGGACGAAATTGTGATCCATGTTCTTTTGTACTTGTATGAAATCATTATTATGGCATCGGTTGTTTTCACAACTCCGTTCAACTAACCAGCAAGTGTACTGGGTCGTCCAAGTAATAAACCTTACGTGAGTAAGGGTCGATCCCACAGAGATTGTTGGTATGAAGCAAGCTATGGTCACCTTGTAAATCTCAGTTAGGCAGATTAAAATTGTTTATGGTTTCGAAAATTATATAAAAAGAAGAAATAATAAAAGGGATAGAATACTTATGGAGATTCATTGGTGGGAATTTCAGATAAGCGAATGGAGAGACTGTATGGCTCAAGGACGCCTACTTTCCTACTGCTTCAACTCAATCCTTCTTACTCCTTTCCATGGCAAGCTGTGTATAGGGGTTCACCGTTCGACGATGGCTACTTTTAATCCTCTCGGGAAAATGGTCCTCTGCGGCTGTCACTCGCATGGCTAATCGTCTGGAGGCATCACCTGGCCGAAGGCTACATCCCATCCTCGCAGTGAAAACTACGCTCACGCGCTCTGTCACAGGACGGCTAATCACTGGTTGGTTCCCGCGCCTACTGGAATAGAATCCCTTGATTCTTTTGCGTCTGTCACTAACGCCCAGCACTTGCGAGTCTGAAGCACGTCACAGTGATTCATTACCGGAATCCTACTCGGAATACCACAGACAAGGTTAGACTTTCCGGATTCCCAGGATCCTACTCGGAATACCACAGACAAGGTGAGACTTTCCGGATCCTCATAAATGCCGCCATCTATCTAGCTTATACCACGAAGATTCTGTTGGGGAATCTAAGAGATACACATTCAAGCTCTGTTGCATGTAGAACGGAAGTGGTTGTCAATCACATGCGTTCATAAGTGAGAATGATAATGAGCGTCATATAATCATCACATTCATCATGTTCTTGGGTACGAATGAATATCTTGGAATAAGAATAAGATAGAATTGAATAAAAGAAAATAGAATTGCATTAATACTTGAGGTACAGCAGAGCTCCACACCCTTAATCTATGGTGTGCAGAAACTCCACCGTTGAAAATACATGAGTAAAAGGTTCAGGCATGGCCGAATGGCCAGCCCCCATGATCTGAGAATTAATTGTCCCAAGATGTCAAATACATTAGTTAAATGTTCTATTTATAATAAACTAGCTCCTAGGGTTTACATGAATAAGTAATTGATGCATAAATCCACTTCCGGGGCCTACTTGGTGTATGTTTGGGCTGAGCTTGATCAATCCACGAGCTGAGGCTTCTCTTGGAGTTGAACTCCGAGTTATGACGTGTTTTGGGCGTTCAACTCCGGATCATAACGTTTTTCTGGCGTTTAACTCCAAACAGCAGCATGTACTTGGCGTTCAACGCCAAGTTACGTCGTCAATTTCCGAATAAAGTATGGACTATTATATATTGCTGGAAAGCCCTGGATGTGTACTTTCCAACGCCATTGAGAGCGCGCCAATTGGAGTTCTGTAGCTCCAGAAAATCCATTTCGAGTGCAGGGAGGTCAGATTTCAACAGCATCAGCAGTCCTTTTGTCTGCCTTTTTCAGAGTTTTGCTCAAATCCATCAATTTCAATCAGAATTTACCTGAAATCACAGAAAAACACACAAACTCATAGTAAAGTCCAGAAATGTGAATTTAACATAAAAACTAATGAAAACATCCCTAAAAGTAGCTTGAACTTACTAAAAACTACCTAAAAACAATGCCAAAAAGCGTATAAATTATCCGCTCATCACAACACCAAACATAAATTGTTGCTTGTCCCCAAGCAACTGAAAATCAAATAGGATAAAAAGAAGACAATATACTTGTTCATACCCTGACCGAGCTCCCCAAAACTCGGCAAGTTCACAAAAAGGCCCGACCTCATCCCAAGGCCCACGCCTGAGGTCGGACCTCGGACAAATAGGCTAAGAAGGCCCATCAAGAGGAACGTAGCCCAAAACCTAAAGGCCAAAAAGGCCTGGGAAAGGCGGTTTCGCAAAGATAGAAGATAAAACTCCCAAAAGATAAGATAAGATAAGAATATCTTATCCAGGGAAGATCACGACCAACTACTATAAATACACTGGAGCACCCAGGTATAACTCATACTCTAATTCTACTCAATATCTGCTTGGACCCATGCTAACTTAAGCATCGGAGTGTCATTGCAGGTACAACCCCCAGCCGCTCAACACACCAAGCTCGGGTCACGGAACCCCCACCTCGGGCCTTGCCAGACGACCGAGCTACACGTTTCAGGTAACCCCCGGAACAATACTATAAATTCCAGAATATTAATGAGTATTAATTATAATTAGATGAGCGGAACTTGTAGCTTTTTGCTTCTGAACAGTTTTGGCATCTCACTTTTTCCTTTGAAGTTTAGAATGATTGGCTTCTCTAGGAACTTAGAATTTCAGATAGTGTTATTGATTCTCCTAGTTAAGTATGTTGATTTTTGAACACAGCTACTTTTTGAGTCTTGGCCGTGGCCCTAAGCACTTTGTTTTCTAGTATTACCACCGGATACATAAATGCCACAGACACATAACTGGGTGAACCTTTTCAGATTGTGACTCAGCTTTGCTAGAGTCCCCAGTTAGTGGTGTCCAGAGCTCTTAAGCACACTCTTTTTGCTTTGGATCACGACTTAACCACTCAGTCTCAAGCTTTGCACTTGGACCTTCATGACACAAGCACATGGTTAGGGACAGCTTGATTTAGCCGCTTAGGCCTGGATTTAATTTCCTTGGGCCCCCTATCCATTGATGCTCAAAGCCTTGGATCCTTTTACCCTTGCCTTTTGGTTATAAGGGCTATTGGCTTTTTCTACTGCTCCTTTTTTTTTCTAAATTTTTTTCGCCAATTTTTTTTTTCAAGCTTCTTCTTTTTCACTGCTTTTTCTTGCTTCAAGAATCAATTTCATGATTTTTCAGATCCTCAATAACATTTCTCTTTGTTCATCATTCTTTCAAGAGCCAACAATTTTAACATTCATAAACAACAAGATCAAAAGACATATGCACTATTCAAGCATTCATTCAGAAAACAAAAGTATTGCCACCACATCAATATAATTAAATTAAATTCAAGGATAAATTCGAAATTCATGTACTTCTTGTTCTTTTGAATTAAAACATTTTTCATTTAAGAGAGGTGAAGGATTAGTGGATTTTATTCATAGCTTTAAGGCATAGTTACTATATACTAATGATCATGAAATAAAGACACAAAACATAGATAAACACTACATTAAAAACCGAAAAGCAGAAAGAAATAAGAACAAGGAATGAATCCACCTGAGTGAGGGTGGCGCCTTCTTGAAGGTCCAATGGTGCTCTTTGAGCTCCTCTATGTCTCTTCCTTGTTTCTGTTGAATGATTCATAATAATTTTGGTGTTTCTACCCTTAGTTGCTTCCAATATTTGTGTGGAGGACAACTTATCCCCTGAGGTATCTCAGGGATCTCTTGATTTGCAGCCACATGTTCTACCACTGAGCTATGACGGCTTATATGAGTCTTTCCATCTCCCAAGACTCAGAGGTGGAAGCTTTTGTCTTCCCCTTGAGGTTTCTCTGGCCTTAGGTGCCATTAATGGTAATGGAAAAGCAAAAAAGCTATGCTTTTACCACACCAAACTTAAAATATTGCTCGCCCTCGAGCAAGAGAAGAAAGAAGAGAAGAAGAAGAAGAAGAAGAAAATGGAGGTGAGTGAGGGGAGATGGATTCGGCTATATGGGTGGGATTGGGTGGGAAAGAGAAGTTAAATTGTAAAGGTAGGTGGGGTGTATGGGGAAGAGTGGATAGATGTAGGTGGTGAATGAAAAACAGAAGGGATGACCATGAATGGAGAGAGAGAGGGCGAGGTAGGTGGGGATCCTGTGAGGTCCACAGGTCCTGAGGTGTCAAGGAATTCCATCCCTGCACCAAATAGGCATGTAAAATGCCTTGGCACACCATTCTGGCGTTTAAACGCCCATTGGTGCACATTCTGGGCGTTCAACGCCCTAAAGCATGTTTCTGGCGTTGAACGCCAGTTTCATGCTTGTTACTGGCGTTCAGCGCCAGTTTTTCTTCTCTGGGCACATTCCTGGCGTTCAGCCCCAGAATGTTGCTTGTTTCTGGCGTTCAGCACCAGCCAGATGCACCTTACTGGCGTTGAATGCCAGCCTGTGCGTCCTCCAGGGTGAAATTTTTTTCTTCTGCTGTTTTTGATTCTGTTTTTAATTTTCATGATTTTTTCGTGACTCCTCATGATCATGTACCTAATAAAACATAAAATAACAATAAAATAAAAATTAGATAAATAAAATTGGGTTGCCTCCCAACAAGCGCTTCTTTAATGTCAATAGCTTGACAGTGGCTCTCATGGAGCCACAAGGTGATCAGGTCAATGTTGTATAGTTGTCCACACCAAACTTAGAGTTTGGATATGGGGTCTTAACACCAAACTTAGAGTTTGGTTGTGGCCTCACAACACCAAACTTAGAGTTGACTGTGTGGGCTCTTCTTGACTCTGAACTGAGAGAAGCTCTTCATGCTTACTCTCTTCTGTCACAGAGGAATGGCCATGTACCTTAAACACAAGGTAGTCCCCATTCAATTGAAGGACTAACTCACCTCTGTGACATCTATCACAGCTCCTGCTGTGGCTAGGAAAGGTCTTCCAAGGACGATGCAATCATCCTCTTCCTTCCTAGGTCTAAGATTATGAAATCAGCAGGGATGTAAAGGCCTTCAACCTTTACTAGCACGTCCTCTACCAATCCATAAGTTTGTCTCAATGACTTGTCTGCCAATTGTAATGAGAACAAGGCAGGTTGTACCTCAATGATCCCCAGCTTCTCCATTACAGAGAGTGGCATAAGATTTATCCCTGATCCCAGATCACACAGAGCTTTTTCAAAGATCATGGTGCCTATGGTACAAGGTATTAAGAACTTGCCAGGATCTTGTTTCTTTTGAGGTAGAATTTTCTGAATCCAAGTATCCAATTCATTAATGAGCAAGGGAGGTTTACTTTCCCAAGTCTCATTACCAAACAATTTGGCATTCAGCTTCATGATAGCTCCTAATATTGAGAAACTTGCTCTCCAGTTACATCTTCATCCTCTTCAGAGGATGAATAGTCTTCAGAGCTCATGAATGGCAGAAGGAGATTCAATGGAATCTCTATGGTCTCTGTATGAGCCTCAGATCCTCTGGATCCTTAATAGGAAAACTCCTTCTTGCTTGAGGGACGTCCCAAGAGGTCTTTCTCACTAGGATTTTCGTCTCCTCCTCCTTTGTGCATTCGGCTATATTGACTATGTCAATGGCTTTGCACTCTCCTTTTGGATTCTCTTCTATATTGCTTGGGAGAGTACTGGGAGGAGTTTCAATGACTTTCTTACTCAGCTGGCCCACTTGTGCCTCCAGATTTCTAATGGAGGATCTTGTTTCACTCATGAAACTGAAAGTGGCTTTTGACAGATCAGAGACTACATTGGCTAAATTAGAAGTGTTTGTTCAGAATTCTCTGTCTGTTGCTGAGAAGATGATGGATATGGCTTGCTATTGCCCAGCCTATTGCGTCCACCATTGTTAAAACCTTGTTGAGGTTTTTGTTGATCCTTCCATGAGAAATTTGGATGATTTCTCCATGATGAGTTATAGGTGTTTCCATAAGGTTCACCCATGTAATTAACCTCTGCCATGGCAGGGTTCTCAGGATCATAAGCTTCTTCAGAAGCTGCCTCTCTAGTACTGTTGGATGCATGTTGCCATCCATTCAGATTTTGAGAGATTATGTTGACCTGTTGAGTCAACACTTTGTTTTGAGCCAATATGGAATTCAGAGTATCAATTTCAAGAACTCCTTTCTTCTGAGGTATCCCATTGTTCACGGAATTCCTCTCAGAAGTGTACATGAACTGGTTATTTGCAACCATGTCAATGAGTTCTTGAGCCTCTTCAGGCGTTTTCTTCAGGTGAATAGATCCACCTGTAGAATGGTCCAATGACATTTTCGAAAATCAGAGAGACCATAATAGAATATCTAATATGGCCATTCTGAAAACATGTCAGATGGACATCTTTTGGTCAGCTGCTTGTATCTTTCCCAAGCTTCATAGAGGGATTCACCATCTTTTGTTTGAAGGTTTGAACATCCACTCTCAGCTTGCTCAGCTTTTGAGGAGGAAAGAATTTATCCAGGAAGGCAGTGACCAGCTTATCCCATGAGTCCAGGCTATCCTTGGGTTGTGAATCCAACCATATTCTAGCTCTGTCTCTTACAACAAAAGGGAAAAGCATGAGTCTGTAGACTTCAGGATCAACTCCATTCGTCTTTACAGTCTCACAGATCTGCAAGAACTCAGTTAAAAACTGATAAGGATTTTCAGATGGAAGTCCATAAAACTTGCAGTTTGTTGCATTAAAGCAACTAGTGAGGCTTAAGCTCAAAATTATTGGCTCCAATGGCAGGAATGGAGATGCTTTTTCCATCAAACTTGGACGGGCTTTGTGAAGTCACCAAGCATTCTCCTTGCATTATTATTTTCGGGCTGCCATCTCCTTCTCTTGATCGAAAATTTCTAAAAGGTTGCTTCTGGATTGTTGTAATTTAGCTTCTCTTAATTTCTCTTCAGAGTCCTTTCAGGTTCTGGATCAATTTCAACAAGAGTGCCTTTATCCCTGTTCCTGCTCATATGAAAGAGAAGAAAACAAGAAAAGAAAGAGGGATCCTCTATGTCACAGTATAGAGATTCCTTTATGTTAGTAGAAAAAGGAAGGGGTAGAAGAATGAAGAAGGAGATTCGGATTTTTTTGGATGAAGAGAGGTGAAGAGAAGTGTTAGTAATTAAATAATTAAATAGAATAAGAAAAGAGGAAGAGAATTCGAAAATAATTTTTTAAAAAAAAGGGTTAGTGATTTTCGAAAATTAGAGATAAATGTAATTGAAATTAAAATTTAAAATAATTAATTAATTAAAAATAATTTTTGAAAAGAGAGAGATATTTTTCGAAAATATAAGAGGGAGAAGTAGTTTAGGTGGTTTTGAAAAAGATAAGAAACAACAAGAAGTAGTTAGTTGATTGAAAAAGATTTGAAATCAAAATTGAAAGAGATAAGAAGATAAAAAGTTAGATAAGATATTTTGAAATCAATTTGAAAAAGATAAAATTTTTGAAAAAGATCAAAAAAAAGATAAAAAGATTTAGTTCAAAAATTTTGAAATTATTTACTTCACTAACAAGAAACTACAAGATAAGATTCTAGAACTTAAAGATTGGACCTTTCTTAACAAGAAAGTAACAAAATTCAAATTTTGAACCAATCACATTAATTATTAGTGAATTTTCGAAAATATGATGTAAAGATAAGGAAAAGATTTTGAAAATGATTTGAAAAATGTTTTTGAAATTTCGAAAATAGAAAAAAAATGAAAAGATATGATTTTTGAAAGAGATTTTGAAAAGATAAGATTTTTAAAATTGAAATTTTTGACTTGACTTGTAAGAAACAACTAATTTTAAAAATTTTGACCAAGTCAACCCAAAATTTCAAAAATTTGGAGGGAAATAAGAAAAAGATATTTTTTTTTATTTTGAATTTTTAATTATGAGAGAGAAAAACAACAAAAATACTCAATGCATAAAATTTTTAGATCAAAACCATGAATGCATGCAAGAATGCTATGAATGTCAAGATGAACACCAAGAACACTTGAAGATCATGATGAACATCAAACATATTTTGAAAAATTTTTGATGCAAAGAAAAATATGCAAGACACCAACTTAGAAATCTTTAATGCAGGGACTCTAACAAACAAAAATGCATATGAAAAACAACAAACAACACAAAACAAGAAATCATCAAGATCAAACAAGAGGACTTATCAAGAACAACTTGAAGATCATGAAGAACACTATGAATGCATGGAATTTTCGAAAAATGCAAGAAAATTTTTTTAAAACATGCAATTGACACCAACTTAAAAATTGACTCAAGACTCAAACAAGAAACACAAAATAATTTTTTTATTCTTATGATTTATGAATTTTTTTGAATTTTTATTAATTTTTTCGAAAATAAAGTTTAGAAAAACGAAAATAAAAGAAAAAATTTTGAAAAATATTTTTGAAAGAAAAATTACCTAATCTGAGCAACAGATGAACCGTCAGCTGTCCACACTCAAACAATCCCGGCAACGGCGCCAAAAACTTGGTGGACGAAATTGTGATCCATGTTCTTTTGTACTTGTATGAATCATATATGGCATCGGTTGTTTTCACAAATCCGTTCAACTAACCAGAAGTGTTGGGTCGTCCAAGTAATAAACCTTACGTGAGTAAGGGTCGATCCCACAGAGATTGTTGGTATGAAGCAAGCTATGGTCACCTTGTAAATCTCAGTTAGGCAGATTAAAATTGTTTATGGTTTCGAAAATTATATAAAAAGAAGAAATAATAAGGGATAGAATACTTATGGAGATTCATTGGTGGGAATTTCAGATAAGCGAATGGAGAGACTGTATGGCTCAAGGACGCCTACTTTCCTACTGCTTCAACTCAATCCTTTACTCCTTTCCATGGCAAGCTGTGTATAGGGTTCACCGTTCGACGATGGCTACTTTCAATCCTCTCGGGAAAATGGTCCTCTGCGGCTGTCACTCGCATGGCTAATCGTCTGGAGGCATCACCTGGCCGAAGGCTACATCCCATCCTCGCAGTGAAAACTACGCTCAGCGCTCTGTCACAGGACGGCTAATCACTGGTTGGTTCCCGCGCCTACTGGAATAGAATCCCTTGATTCTTTTGCGTCTGTCACTAACGCCCAGCACTGCGAGTCTGAAGCACGTCACAGTCATTCATTACCGGAATCCTATCGGAATACCACAGACAAGGTTAGACTTTCCGGATTCCCAGGATCCTACTCGGAATACCACAGACAAGGTGAGACTTTCCGGATCCTCATAAATGCCGCCATCTATCTAGCTTATACCACGAAGATTCTGTTGGGGAATCTAAGAGATACACATTCAAGCTCTGTTGCATGTAGAACGGAAGTG